>NW_018408594.1:116685-195725 GCF_002113885.1 Mizuhopecten yessoensis | reverse complement strand
GGGGGGGGGGGCATCCACCATTTATATAAAATTGGTCAAAAGATTATCGTGACTAATTGAGAATGAATTCTATTAATCCCTACGGTAGAAGAAGGGTTTTAAAGGTTTTACTTCTATTTCCATTGTTTGGCCCCGCCCCTCTGCCCCCAGGGGGGCCACCCTCACCGTTTGTACAAAATAGTGTCCCCTTGGCCCAAGGATGCTCCAGACTAATTTAGGATAACATTTCTTAATCCCTATGTTATAAGTATTTTAAAGGTTTTATCTCTATTTCCCCTATTCGGCCCCGCCCCACTGCCCCCAAGGGGGCTACACCCACCGTTTATACAAAATTATGTTCCCTTGGCCCGTTGATGTTCCAGACTAAGTAAGAATAAAATCCCTTCATCCCTACGGTAGAAGGGGATTTTAAAGGTTTTACCTCTTTTTCCATTATTTGGCCCCGCCCCTCTGCCCCAAGGGAGGCCACACACCCCGTTTAGGATGTTCCAGACCAAATTTAGTCAAAATCAACTTAGCGTTCAGGACGAGTAGCATTTAAAAGGAAAAGTTGACGGACGGACGACGGACGCCGGACAGACGACGGTCGCTGCTGTATGGCATAAGCTCACCACGATCCTTCGGACAAGGTGAGCTAAAAATGGAAGTTTCTACTCCTGCTTAACGCTCAGCAATTTAGGAGTGGGACGACTGGTTCGCCCGTTGTCAGTATAATGTGACCGGGTAGGTTGTCCTGCTGGGTGTCCTCGGCAGTATGTTTCAATGAGGTAGCACTCTAAAGCCGGCATCAGTTCCGCGCTATCGCAAGGAGACAAACACAGGGGAGGTCGTCCTAAAATGATCATAGCTGTTGATATCACGTTAAATAATACTAAACCAAACCAACCCAAGCATTCGGCATGGTATTTTAGTGAGCTAGCACCCTTTAGCCGGCGTCAGGTTCACGCTATCGCAAGGAGGCAAACACATCAAAATACCCTGCCTCCAGCACACTTCTACGCATACAAGAACACATGGGAGGCACCTCATTTGATGACTTTGGCTGTTTATATGATGCCTAACAAAATTAAACCAAATTAAACAATGGTGTCTCGCTAGTCATCCGTCCTCATATGACCCTGGCTGTTGCGAAGACGTTAAATCCCTAACCAATCAAGCACCGATTCCACAGGGTCACACTGTATTGAAAACCGGTTGTAGCAATTCCCCTTAAATGACGTGAGACAAAAAGAAGATGCTTTAAGAAACATGTGTTCAATTTCTTCCAAAACACCCAGTAGAAAATGCTCTGACTATCTCCGCCCCATTGAATATTTTTTGATAAAAGATATTCTTTTTTTTGTGTCGAGATAATCGTTCATATATGCTGCTCCTTAGATATGCAAGACTCTGAAATGTGTACCTTTACATTCGATGGTTGGAGTTTCCCATTCCCGGTACGCCTCTTCAGCTTTACTAGCTGCCGTCGCTGACAAGTAACGACACTGCACTTTAGTCTTGCCCGACGTGTGGGCGTACGAATCTCTACACGTGTACGTTGCGATGGTCCTGTTCTGATTCACAGAAACACTTGCCTTGGCCAGTTCTTTCGGCTTGATAGCGATTGGGCATGACACTACTGCGATTGCAAACAAAATTACTGCAAATAGTTAAGTGTCGAGTAAAATTAAGTTGTATACATTTCGACCTCCTAAATACAGACACATACCATCGATATTTGTAAGAATAAATCAGACATGCATGTATGACTACACAATTGTGAGCGGGCAGAAATTCGTTAAGGGTATTTTGGTAACGTTTTCTGTGCGTGTGGGGCATTTTACGTTAGTAATTGTAAAGTAAGTTCTTTTTAAACCTTGTCACACAATTCTTCATGATTATATAGTTTGATACTCCTGATGCGCAACTCATGTCGAAAGATTGACAAGAGAACGTTTTCTTCGCGTTTTTAATCAGAAATTGAGAAATCCTTAACTGTACAGCGGTACGGTTAAGCGCCAACTGTCGGTAAATGTCTAGCTAACAAAAATGTCCTTCCAGCCGAATGTAACTTCTTGCTTAATTCACCTAGACTCTCTGGAATACAAGTACATGCATTTATTCTGAATCAAAATCATCTTTCAACAGCATTTCAAATATTGTTATAAATGAATGATCTATTTTACGTTTAAACCTATTGATATAGTAGTTTCTACGATTTGAAATTCTCCCTGCGGCACCCTCTAAGTACGTCTAATTGAACCTGTTCGTTTTTATTCAAATCCAACTGTGAACAGAAATATCTGATAAGAGGTTTATATTATGATACTTATAATTCTTACTTGCGATGTATTGTAGAAATTCAAGAATTCGCTATGGGTGAACTCAGACTCATAAAATGTGCTGTCGGTCTACAGCGTAGTGCTGTACATGTTTACTTCTCACTGATGGGCCAGGATATTGAGCTATTTCGGTCGTACATGTAGCTATTTTTATAACCGGCTTTCCTAAAAGACGAAACTGACGAAACTGGACGTTTGCTTTAGGTAATGTCATTATCAATTACGTAAGCTTTCGCTATAAGATTGATATGTTCAGTATCGACTCGATTTTCTAGTTGTCATTTGACTAAATAGCCCCTTTAAATAAACATTTCGATATCTTACCTTTGTCACTTCCAACCTGAAACAAAGAATAAACAAATATTTAAACTACGCCAAAAGAACTCGAAGCAATACGTACAAGGAAATGCTTGCGGGATATCAAGTTCACGCGTGTTGCTATTTAATCTGAAATATTCAGTATATGTATTAGTCATTACATACCAGGACTATATATTTGTCATACGCAAACTGAACGCTCAGTGCATGAAATTAAATATATGAAAGGTTTTTTATACGCACGTCAAATGTTTTTTATAACATGGGGAGCGTCCGTCCGTCCGCCAACACTTTTTTCGCAGTTTGGTTTGGTTTAATTTTGTTTAACATCCTATTGACAGCAAATGTCATTCAAGGAGTACCTCCATGTGTGTAGTGTATGTATGCGTGCGTGTTTGTGTGTGTGTATATGCAGGAGACAGGGTATGTGTGTGTGCTTGTCTCTTTGTTATAGCGCGAAACTGATGCCGACTTTTTAGTGCTATCTCACTTAAATGCCATGCCGAAGGCACCGAGCACAGCATTCCGCCCGGTCACATTATACTGATAACGGGTGAACCAGTTGTAGCCATTCCCTTAAATGCGTAACTTGTTTAAATATAGATGTACAATGAAAGACGTTTGAGGCTTAGTTCAAAATAAAATAATCAATGATGAATTAGCACACTTCTCTGATAGTCAGTTTCCACAATTAACTTGCTTAAAGACCGTTCGATTTTAAGACTTTGTAAGCAAGATTCATACACAAAGACTGAGGATAAGTTCGTAGTTAATTCTTTTTAGTTTAGTTCAGTATTGTTTAACGTCCTATCAACAGCATTGGTCATTTAAGGTAGGCCTCCCCTATGTGCAAATGCATACGTGTAGTGTAATTGACCATAGCTGTTGATAGGACGTTAAACAATACTAACACAAACCAAACCAGCGGACAGAACCCAGAGCCTTCCTCACAGGGGCGAACGATTAACTAAAGGCCAAAAGTGAGGCATTGTCAAGGGAGACATTAGGTAGAAGAAAGTTGTTAATAGAGAGGAGAAGCGACAAGTGACCCCAATGATCTTGGAGCCTACCATTGTACTATCTTTCTGTGTTCGTTTTCGGTGTGATCTTTTCTCTTTTCTCTAGTTATTCTTGAGAAATAGTACTAACAAACCTTCAATTTCAAAAATCGAAGATGGCTGTCGGTCGGCCATTTTGTTTATCTGATCAGTTTTAAAAGTAACATGAACAAAAGGATAGTGGGGTACCTGCATATAGAATTTGAGAAAGAAACCCGTACTCCTTGGGAAATAGCACTGACAAACCTTAATGGTCAAAAAAATAATCTTTTTGAAGTTTTTAGTTTTGTCATTGTCCAATAAGTATTGTTGTAAGGCCTGATTTGACTTAACCGTTGCTTGGCCGTTAAACAAATCACTACCTAACTACCATTTCTGAAAAACACATTCCTTCACTTCAGGTAATTAAAGTACAGAATGGGATTGTGTCACCATGACGTGACATACCAAAGTAATTAAAAACGGAAGTTGTGTCTACCTGCTTAACGTTCAGCAACTATGGAACAACTTCACCATTGCCAGTATAATGCGACCGACGACATGCTATGATTTGTGCCGTCGGCATTGTATTTCAGTGAAGTAGCACTATAAAGTCGGCATAAGATCTTCGCTTTCCCGATTGTGCAAATACATGTACACCAACATTATCTGCCTCCGGCAGAAATGCACGCATAACCAACACACATAATGGCACGTCCCTAACTAACCTGAGCTGTTCTTGCTAAACCCTGAGCAACAAACCAATCTTAATGTAGGGTTCCGTTACATATATTGTATATACTGCACATCAGCCCTGTGTAATACAGTTAAATTCACGTGACCCATATCAGACCAGCTGTCTTGAAGAAATGCATATCACATATCCGACCGGCGTTCGAGAAATGCATCTCACGACTTTCGGAACTCTTCTAGTTCGGAACACCTCTAGAGTTCCGGGTGCAGCAGAATATCACTGATTTGTGTACATCAGATACGTCGGTCACTTATGATGTCAGGTCAAGAAACTCGAGGTGAAAGAATTCAAAATCACTGGCTAATCGGATATCTGAGCTTTATGAAAGTACAGTCGAACCTCGTTATATCGAACTCGTATAACTCGAAGACCCCGTTTAACTCGAAGTATTTCATCGGTCCCGGCAAAAACTCTTCTTAATCTTAGTAATATAAACTCTGATAATTCGAACTCTGAAAACTCGAAAAACTTGGATATCCCGAAGTGAAACATCGGCCCCAACAACATAAATCCTTCATAAGATATCGCCTACCTCGATGTTTCGTAAGATTTACAAGTATATCATATATTCTTTAATTATTTGATACGTATTAGACGAAGTACTACGGTAAACATCGTTCTCATTGAGCAGCTTATGCTCGGTCATAATTACTTCGATTAAACTTATGGCATTACTCTTTGTACAAATAAAGAAACAAACTTCATCAATGTTGATTAACAACAATCAGAACTCACTGCGAGCCCGTAAACAATTTGAATGGCATATTATTTACACCAAAGATGCTGACACATTCTAATTGGAAAATGGGTCACAGTGTGCGGTCATGCGTAAATATGCTCCACAGTAAAAATCACAACCTAGGACTGGTTCGTCGGTTCATGTTTTTACAGGAGCTTGTATGGAACTGATAATTAATTGAGAGATTATAGGAACAATACGATAATTATTGTTGAGTACGTCGTGTTGAGGAGATGTCAAGTGTCATTGGGGTCTATAAATGTGGATATGTTTCCTGATTAACTCATTACCATTGCGGAATGTCGAGATCAACTGAGCAATCCAACGTGTACGCTCGAATGCAGTGATTTGTGTAAAGTATTGCGCACTTTCATTTCCGTATTGAAATTTCTATCAGCATAGAACGAGGTCGGAGAAAGCATGTGTGTTTTTTGTAACATTAATTAATTAATGCATATGATTATGAATAAATTGGTTTATTTTATTTTATAAAGTTATCTTTTTACCATTTATCGACTGTTTAAATACGTTGATTGTCAGAGAAATCAATGACCTTTATAGGCTCATATTGGACCAAATACCAAGCTTTATGCCAAACATAGGAACTCGCTTAACTCGAATATTCGGATAACTCGAAGTTTCCTAACGATCCCGTCGACTTCGAGATAACGAAGTTCGACTGTATTTACAAGGAAAATCTGCCTGCGGCACATTTGAATAACCCGAGCAGGAGGCACTCTATAATGTGTCGGACCAGTCAACTCGCCAATTTGTGGAAAAAAATAGAAATCTAAATACGATGAGAAAAACTTTTTCAGAATTAAACAAATTTTCATATGTGGTATTTAATCATGGAAATAGCAGCAATAGGAAAAGAGTACGCGTCATTCACATTGACTCCGATTGAATCAAGTCAAGAGTATTAACATACAGTACTATGATGTTAACATTGCAAAGTTAAATTTTGTTGTTGATCACCAACGTTTTTGTTTTATTTTATTTTGTTGAATCTAACTTTCAGTGTTGCATTTTATGATCAATAGAATGGCACATGTCATATCAGCCCGCGACCAAAATTCAGACCTGGGGGTCTGATATTTAGTTATCGGGCTGATACATGTATGTCATTTTATATGGATTTTACCATGTATTATCACATTTATACAAACAAATACGGGTTTTTTGTATATGCAATACGACACAATTGCTCTTACCCATATAAGCCCTCGCCGCATCACATCACAAAACCGGTATCAGCCCTCTCTGTATCACACCACAAAACCCATATCACACTCCTTTTCGAACACTTATGATTTCCCGATCTACCACCAACAACATCATTTGGAACCCTTATTTAACAACATATCAAAAATAGCTGATGCCAAAAAACGGCGACGAAAGAGGGAACGAACATTGGAGTCTCTTGCCAATAGGATTCTTGAGTTAGAGTATGTGTTTGAGCAGGAGAACAATCAACCCATTGTGCCGGAATTGTCTGCCGTCATTGGTGCGATTGACGATTTTAAAATTTAAAAAAAAGGTAATAATAAGATAGTAGATCAATTCCTATTTTATTAGTAAGTATGAAATAAACAGAATAATATATGCCTGTGTACTTATCACACAGTATAAACCCTCGACCATATCGGCCCACGAGCTGATATTGGAGTTTTGGGTTGATACTAGGTATGATATGGAAAAAAGGAATGTATTATTCTCTATATTTGAATCGNCCCCCCCCCCCCCCCCCCCCCTATTGATATGGGTACTTCTGTGAAGGCTTTAAAGTAGTAAAAGTTTGGTTATACTACCTTTACAACCGTTCCATATCCGACGAAGGTGAACTTGTCATTAGGGTAGATCAGAAGTTCGTTCCCCTCCAACAGATCGCAATATTTCGTCTGTTCGTTGTAGTTGATAGCGGTACAATCTTTATCGCCTTTACACATCCGGAAACATCGAAGTATTGAGACGGTCTGTGTTTTCTTGATAACATTCCGTCCCCGATATCCGTTTCTAACTGGAGGTCCAATTGTACATTCAGCTGAAGCTTCGTTGATACCAAACCATACCACGACTAGGAGCACTAGAACCATAGTAGCAAGGGTCCTGCCTTTCATGTCGAACTAAAGGGCTCCGTTTCACACGTTATGTGTCTGATGAACGTAGCTTAAAGTCCCCAAACCAACTGTTATCTGTTACCTGCAATAATGAAATAAGTATTGTTATACGTCGTACCGATGTATTTTCCAATGAAGACTTAATCCCAGCATAAGTTTTATAAAGAAAACTCCAGACCGATAAAGTGAACATAACACATAAATTGAATTAAACATCCTCCTGTTGGCCGTGTTAGATTGTTTAAACCATGATGACAACACATTCATGATTTCTTTAGTTTTGTATTGTTTAACGTCCTATCAATAGCTATGGTCATTGAAGGACGGCCTCCACTGTGTGCAAGATGTATGCGTGTAGTGTATGCGTGTGTGTTTTGGGAGGCTGCGATATGTTTGTGTTTGTCTCCTTGTGATAGCGCGGAACTGATGCCGACTTTATAGTTCTACCTCACACATTCATGTAACATTAAATAGTTATTTCATAACTCGATGGTTTGCTGTAAATGTTATTTTATTTCCTGTTCCTTTAAGTAGCATAGAAGCCTTCCCTGCTTAAACCAACAATGTCGTGAAAAGCCTTCACTAAAGTCCCAATCTGTCCCGTCATTTACCTGATATGACCAGTAAAGCAGAAATGTAAACGACTCGTTTCTATTGTTGACAGCAACGATTACTCAAAGCTTTATTATAAAGCGGACGAAATATACCAGTGTTGTCGGCTGTTCCGTTAAAGTGTATTATATAAATGAGTTGTATTGTTGTATTTGTTATATTTTGTTAAATGTCCTATTTTAAACAGCTCAGATCATTTAACGAAGTGTCTCCATGTGTGTTGTATATGTGTGCCGGAGAAAGGGTGTCCTAGTGTAATTGCCGCCCGTTTATAGCGCGGAGCTGATGCTAAGAGTAATCTCACTGAAATACCATGCCAAAGGAACCCAGCACTGCATTCTGCCTGGTCTTATAATACGACGACAACAGGTGAAAAATTTGTTGCCATTCTCCTTAAAGCTGAACGTTAAGCAGGGAATAACAACTACGATGTTAAGGATTTTGGTATGTCCCGCCTGGAGACAGAACCTATAGTCTTTATCACATGGACAAACGGGTGTTGTTGTAAATGAAAAGAGTGGCAAACAGGGAGTTTAAGTCATCTAATACAAAGTCTCGGCTGATCGTTCGTACATCGGCTATCCTATGCACAACGGCACTGCCTTTCTCACCTGGGCAAACACTAAGACCAAATAAGATAGGAACTGCTAAACAAGACACTAGGGAATAGAAACATGTTGTTAGAAAGGAGAGAATATATAAAGAAAACAAATTTTGCAATGGGCGTAGCAGATATATTTTGGTCGCCGTTGTGTCCCGAAGTAAAGAAGGAGACAGAAGCGAATCCCCTATTCTCCAGGGCGTTCCCACTTTAGTTGACTCTACAATAATGGTGAAGGTAACAGAAGGTGCATGTATTACACCTGTTTTGAAAAGATGATTTAAACATCATTTTTCGTCGCCAATGGACACATTATATAGTTTGTCTCACAGACTGTATAAACTGTTCATCGTTTATTCATCCACAACATTGGAAGATTTCCTAGGAAGATAACTGCCATTCATTTATATCTTCTCAAAGAGAAAAATAAGTATGAAGTCGTAAAACTGAATCACTTAACCACATACGAGTATAAAAAACAAAAATCAATGCAAACTCCTCAAATAACTACCAACGACTCTCTAACGTATCTGTGACTTCAACTATGTTGTATGAATATTTCATGACCTTAATATTGTTTAAGATACATCCTGACTACAGAATAAGCAGTAGGAGTTCCGATTCGACGAAGATGATGAGAGGACGAAATTATTGAAGACTAATAACTATCGATAACAGGCTACGAAAAACATCTTTTTCGATTGTGAAATACAAACACTTAAAAAGTTTTTAGATCCTACCGTTATAATTAATCATCTAAGGAGTTCACACCTAGAACATACATGTAGGTTTACGGATGGAAAAAAATAGCTTTTTCTAATTTGAGCATGGCTTCAGAATAATTGTATTGTACTGATCTTATGTACAACAGGAATTGGGCAACAGGCATAGCCTATATAAACCCTCTCCTTACAAAAAATAACAATATATACATATCATATAAATGTTACTTTTACAGATGTTTCTTTAAGTATTGAAATAAGAGATTATTTGTACTTTGAATTTGATTTGACAATATATATTTCAAATATCACAATTGTTGTAAGAGAGATTATTTTACAAAGCTATTTGAGAATCTAATAAAAAACGTTTGGTGTCTCTAATGTAATTCTGAACCGTCTCCACAATATTTATATTCATATTTACGTCTCGTGATTGGAAACCATGGGTATTGAGTGAAATAGCATCACTCATCGCTGACAGAGAGTTAAATAATATTAGTCGTTGGTTAGTATAAAAATGACAGTGCAGGAAAAAAATGTCACGATCTTCGAAGGGGAAGCCACATATACAAACAGGGCTATCATTTAGATGTGCATTAAATAAATCTGAATTTAAATTACTTGCAGAATTTCTTAACTGACATAATGTTATGTTATTTTTTCTATCACCGTGATATTTACAAATGTTACTACATATTGGGTGAACATCCATATGGGATGAAGGTAAACATTCCTTTTTCAGAGCTCCAAGAGATGTCATAGTGGGAAACAAACAGGCTGGATTGTTCCATTCTGATATAAGTTTTGGGGAAAAAATAGAGTTATTTAAATGCGTTCTTGGTACTGGAACGTCAAATAACCTATTTTGTCGAAAGTTGTAATGTTTAATATTATTAAAAAGGGCAGTATCAAGTATGAGGCATGAGATGGACAATTGTTATTAAAGAATTTTAAAAAATGCAATATTTTGAAGTAAATGTCTTCTTTTACTAAGTGTAACAATAAAAAGCCAGTCTCTCTATTTAAAATGTTATGGCTCATTCCTCGTCTTAAACCAGAAATAATGCGTGCTGCTTCAAGTTGGATTGACTCTAAGACGTTGCACTCTCTCTGGAAACAGTTAGCCAATGTTTTATTTGTTTTGTTTTTGGTTTAACGTAATAGCAACAGCCATAATCAAATAAGGACGGATGCCACCGTCTGAAACAGAACGTAGATGGAAAAGGAAAAGGATCCCAGGTGTTGCAATTTGGGCAGCAGATACATTTTTTTCTCTTCCATCCCCCCTTCGTAAAAAATACGGAGGAAAAACCCTGATTCTGCAGGGGGCCCGCATAAGTCGCCTTTTACGATACACATGCAATTTGATACAGCAGTTGAGGAAGGCAATTGGTCTGTCCCCATGCTGGGACATACCGAAGTCATACGATCAGCATTAGGGGAACGGCAACAACTAGTTCACCCGTTGTGAGTATAATGTGACCGGACCGAATGCTGTGCTTCGTTTTACGGCATGGCATTTCAGTGAGATAGCACTATAAACTCGGCATCAGATCCGCACTTTCACAAAGAGGCAAGCACACCAACATTGATTTGGTTTGGTTTAGTTTTGTTAAACATCCTATCAACAGCTATGGTCATTTAAGGACGGCCTCCCCTGTGTGCAAGATGCATGCGTGTATTCAGAAGCTGTCACGTGGCTCTTGTTGGACGCTGATGGATGCCTTTACAAATAGAAGAGTCGTTGCCACCATATGCTAACGAGTGTCTTGCCTCTGTCACCTATGCGAGACTGCCTTCTGGCTAAGACGAGTACCAGCGTTCATACATTGACGAAAGGTTCCCATCTAACGATGATGAAAGGATGCCATCAGATTGTGATGAAGTGTTCCCATCTAACGATGATGAAAGGATGCCATCAGATTGTGATGAAATGTTCCCATTAAGCGTTAATGAGTGTCCGTTTGTAGAAGTTGATGAGAGGCTAAAGTGGAAACGCAAGGCTGCCATGAGACGTTACTAAAAGTCTGATATAAGTTGCTGATAAGAAGATTCATGTAAACGCTGAAGGAAAGATGCACTCAGAAGGTGACGAAATGCTACCATTTACCGATAATGTTCTGAATATTTTCAGCGCAAGTTACAAGGGACTATTTTCATGTGTTTACTGAAACTTCCACCAAGCACATTCTTAAAAGTGTTGAGACGTTTTTAAATTGGTTTGGTCTATAAGGTCATATCAACAGCTAAGGTCATGTGTGCTGTGTATGTATACCGGACAAGGCGTATGTTGGTGTACTTGCCTCCTTTCATTAGCGCGGATTGATCATTCATACCCATTTTTATTCATGAAGTCCAGCCTCAATGCATAGCAGGTAATGAACCATTTATAGTAAAATATGTATTAGATTTAACTACCTTCAGCCACCAAAAGAAACTTTTTTTAAATCATATAACAGACTTCGAAACTCTTTTCCAAACGGTTAATATCGCTACAATCATAACCTACTTTAAATGAGAAGTGTCAAGTGGTCTGTTTAAAAATGATAAAACTACCCATAGCCACATTTACTTTTAAACGTAACATTTGTCTTTTACCGTTTCGTCTAATGTAATTTTCTTTAACGTGTCACTACTTTTTATTGGCCCTTATAACTGTTTTTGTGTTGATGAGCCAATAATAATGATTAAAGTCCATGAAACGGAACTGAAATAATTATAGCCCGATATGTCGGTTTTTGTCTTAGTGTCTGTACGGAAGCTCCTATATTTATGAATAAGCCTAAATATACCACGATTGCCAAATAAAATCAGAGTTCATACTAATGACAACGTGAAATATGTCAACTCCTAACACGAAATTGCTGTGCAACAGTATCATTTGAAGACTGGCGCTTAGGGAGACACCGCTAAAAACAGAAATAGGTAGAAAAAATACCCACTCCGATTCTAAAGGGGAACACACATAAGTCGTCTTTTACGATACACGTGTTGTGGGATAAAATGGTTCAATTCTTGTTTTCCTCAAGCACGAAACAGGTATAAGAGTACGGACGAGTTTGATCATCAACTATAGCAACTGTGGTCTAACTAGAGTAAGATCGAACTCACTTAAGTAATGTGTATTGCGCATGTGTAAAAAAACAGGAAGTTACGGTGCGCATGCCTGGCAACTATAGTACAACCTACCGATTTCCTTTGGTTGGACCAGAACAACAAGTGGTCTTCTGCGTAAACGTGATTTGTTTTCAAAGCAAGGCAGTGATTGGTTGTTGCTTACCAGCATGTTTAAGCACAATAAATGTAACAGTCTAACTATTGATGATCGAATTCTATTGTATTTTCNGAAGTACTGCATCAAACAATGATAGACTAGATAACACCGTTACCACCACACAACGTGTCGCACATGGCCAAACTATAGCACAGCAGCAAAAGGGCACAGAAAGTTAAGTTGAAAAGTCGATTTGAAAAGCTCAAGACACTTTGAATTCATACAGAACAGATAAATCACATTTACGAAACAGTGCATGCCTAATATTCTACTTACATTTATATCTTCGATATGAACTGTACAATTAGCGTCCTCGCTTTCGAGTGAAGGATTTGTGTGGCGTATTAGTTGTTGTAGGAAATAAATCCATACATACCCCTGAATTATTCATTTCCTATAATCACCTTGTGTCGAGAAGAAAACTTACACGAATATAAACCAGTAACCAACAAGCGTTACATTTGTTTTTTTAATGATCGATTCATTCTCATTTTCACTCTGACGTCTTTAAATTATCTACGCTGGTAATAGGACGTCAGACAAAGTATAACTAAAACCTCATTTTCTCTCAACTATTACAACGTTACATGTCCTAAATCTCTTTTCGAAAACAATATTCTTTGATTAGGCGAGCTAAACATAACTGTCTCTACAATTTTAGGCTATCCTAAAGCTGCTGGTCTTAATAAAATTCAAGTCCCCATAGACACTTTCAATATTCAAATTGACGTTTGTCTTTTACCTTAAAATGTATTTCATGTTATTATTTTGAACTTGTTGTCGACCATTCGTTTGCCCTAATTAACTATCCGGTGGTGATTGGCCGTTAAGCATGCAATACTAATAATAATCGCCGCAGCTTATTGATTGGGATTTCTGTTTAGCCTCTTCTTGGGAACACCACATTAACAAAAGTACATCTGCTGTTCCCATCGAAACATTTGGGATTTAAATGTTTCTTGTTTGGCTGTACCTCATTTTTGGCCGAAGTGAAGAAGACAATGGATTCTGTACGCAAACAATGACATAAACATTCCTGAGGCTGGAACATACCAAAGTCCTTAAATGGTAGTTGTTAATCCCTACTTAACGTTCAGCATTATGGGTAATGATAACAGCTGTTTCACTCGTTGTCAGTATTATGTGACTGGGAGGAACGCTGTGCTGGGTGCGTTGCATTCGGCATTGTGTTTCGGTTGGTGCGTTCGAGACGCTGTGTAAAACGTCCCGGACAGTCGGAACAACAATCGCATACATCGGAACACTGTTCTGACTGTGCCCGCAAAAAAAAGGTGGTGCAGGCAGAACAGTGACGTCACTCGAGTATTTCAACATGATGCACACCACAGAGAATGACAAAGACACATTTTACAAATGTAAAGATTGCAAGATATTCTTTGTTACGCATGCGAGTGCAAAGCAGCACGAAGGTACAAAAGGGTACTCCTAGATGACATGCTTGTTTTTTATTCAGTTCAGTAAGATAAAGGCGCGTGACATATGATCATATCATTAAACTGTCATAAAGTGGGCAAATATCATTTTCCCCACGCACACCTCAGCAAAAGTCCGAATAGCAACCAGTGCGCCGGAACCTTAAAATGATCAAAGTTCAGTATACTTTCAGTGCATACTGGTATGTTATATATTTTTAGCTCGATATTATGTAGATGTGGCAGTCGAGTCGCAAACCCTAAGTGTACTATAACCGACAACTGAGTAGGGAGATGGCACCATGTTCACTTGCAGTTTTCATTTCACAATTTATTTTTTATTGAATATTGCATCTTATACAAATTCAAAAAGTAATTGGCAACATGCGTAATGCCTATACAATCCCTCTCCTATGGTATGGACAATGTAAAGTATAACNATATTCAGGATTACGTGTGTGTATTTTTCTTGACCGTCAGCTGGCAAGGCCTACTTGTTCAAGTTATTGAAATAATGTTGCTTATTTTTGCTTTGTATATTAAAATATCAATATCAAATCTGCGATAAGGATACATTAAACCTATGTATGTTTCGTCTCGGTTCGGTCGGTAGATCAAGCTGTATATAAGTACGTATTGTATATCAATTATACATGTAGCTTACAGAGTATTTTGAAACAAGCAAATTCAATAAAATCCACATGTTTTACGCTCGAAATGGGGGGGGGATACTCCTGACTGGTATATAATATATATTTTGTTTTAAATTTTGTAGCTGTGGCAGTCGCAGACTTCATCCTTATGGACGATAATGCTAGGCCACATGGAGCATGGGTTACTGAGCAGTATCTACAGCAAGAGACTATTCAACGAATGGATTGACCAGCCCGCTCGCGGATCTAAATCTCATCGAGCATGTGTGGGGCATGCTGCAGACAGCTCTCTTTGCCAGAAATGTTCAGCCAGGAACGTTGCAGGAGTTGGGAACAGCTTTGGTTTCTGTGTGGAACGCTTTCCCACAAAACCGGATACGCGATCTCATTTGGCGCAGACGTTACTGGAATGTTTTGGTGGCAGTGACCATCTCCGTCGTTTTGCATCAGGAATTCAATGTTATGCAGTACAAAACAGATAACGATGAATTTTACAGCTGTTTCCACTTTGATTTTGTCATTAAATCTCAGCCTCCGAAATCTTCTTTTTAAGAGTGCACATGCCCTTTCTATCACAACAAAAATTGTAGCGTTTCTGCTGTTCAAGGATATGACCATTCTCCCGATAAGAGGTTAAGAGCCATTGGCGAAGAGGGTAGGCTCCATCTGTGACTATGTGGTGGACATTATTACACATTTACAAGCCATTTGTCGAAAGGTCTGAATTTCGCAACACACGGACATCATGACAGCTGCCTGGCAATGTTGCAAAGACATCTGTTAACATCATGTTGTGCTTACACACACATTGCAGTTGTTTTGAATGGAAATGTTTTCTATTCACGTAAGACTTTGGGAGTTAATTTGGGGCTTTAACTGCTACGTGTATGCCGTCCAAAGCACTGACAATTCCAGGAAAGCCGTTTCTGCGACTAAATTTGTCCTCTTCTTCTGCCATCTCTTGACATTTGGCGAAGATATAAATCTATGCTTCAGATGAAGTATTGCAGTAATCAACTTATCCCGATACTGTAGATACAGGCGTTTCAAATTAATCAGCAGCAATATTTGCCATGGAATCCAGATCACTTAGATACCAGAGGGTGACCAATAGTTGTTTCTCTACAGAGATAGGTTCTCTACCGCAATGACCATCATATTGAAGTTCTGGACAGTCTTTTTCAAGTACTCTAACACAGTGTTGAATGTTAGTCTTGACATGCGAAACATGCGTCGTAGGTTCCATCGTCATACAATGATACCACATCCTCCGTATATCGTCAAATAAGTTTATAACTGTCTGAAATAACAAACATACTAAATTTAAAACGCCTTAAAAATAAAGTTAAATAACTGAACCAGGTTGGATTGCAACTAGTTATCACAGTAGATCTAAAAACACCACGTACATTTAAACAAAAACAACAAATTGAATAAATAAAACCTGTCCAAATACATAATGAAATAAAAGTGCAATATCATGCCATTGTGTTTGGTGTCATACATGTATGCAATGAAATTTGGAGGATTGACAGATGATACGCATTGATAGTTCTTTTTTTCGTTATCGGAATACTGAAATGGCAGTTGAACTGTCTATCATGGAAGCAAACATACGCCTGTATAATGTGCTGTATGTAATTCAGTAATGTTGAGTTATTCCGAAATACTTTCAAGAGAACTGGCAGCATTGGTAAAAACATTGCAAAGTCGTCCTTCGTCACCATACCATCGTTTTCTGCACCTTGTAGTACAGTTACTGCATCGACAATGTTATTAGACGCCATTTTGACTTTGTCGACTTTCCGTGCCAGTGCATTCGATTCACGTTACAGTTCAGCACTGTGCAGAACATGTTCCGGACAGCGTCTCGAACGCACCCAGTGAGATAGCACTATAAAGTCGGTATCAGATCCGCGCTTTCACAAGGAGGCATTTACACCAACATACCCTGTCTCCGGCACACATACACATACAACGCTTACAGAACACATATGGATGCACGTCCGTAAATGATCTTAACTGTTTATAGGACGTCAAACGAAAATTTAAAAAAACATTTTAACAAATTATTGTCTCACGCATTCATGACATTTACTAAATTTAGAGGATTTTGAAGTAAACAACATGATGAGCCGGATAGGAAAGTATTTTACTAATTTGTAAATGATGTCTCCGTGGTTTTGGTTTTTACCAAATATTTTGTTTTTTAATTCTTTGAACATTTATTTGTGTGACCGCACAACGCACCAAAAGTACCGTGCATACTTCGCCACACATGGTGCGCACAACTGTGCGATTTAACAATCGTTCGCCCCGTTGTGTGCTTTTCTCCGCACAACTGTGCGATTTGGTACAATTTGTTCATCAATATTACGGAATGAAAAAAAAACGGAATCCAATAATGTACACTGTATATATTACTGTAATTTCTCATCACAATAATTTAGATTATGTACAATTTTAAAATGCGTGTTACACAGTGTTACAGTGACCGTTCGTTAGACTGTCAAGAATGGGTTTAGCTCCTAGGTAACAGATCTAGAACAGATAAATAACAATTTGATGAGTGACTTGAGTTTTAACTGGCCTGTGCCTGACACATAGAGCTGATATGTGATACCGTATGTCCGTTATGAAAATTTAACTGGACGTTTAGTGTTTGTCTGAAGATAGTAAATAGTGTGATTGTTCTTATAACGTGTCTTATACGTCATTTTGGCTAGACACATTTTATTTTATTTATGTGTTTGACTAAAAAATAAAATATTTGAACTTGAACATGTCTTTTGCATTTGTTTTGGTCTATAGCTCCCCTGCACCTGGTTTTCACACCTTGGCGAGTTACGTTAGTGCCCCGGGCGGGAGATAACTACGGTCAAGGTACAAAGTGGCTACGTTGACCTCTATTGCCGAGACTGTGTTGTAATTTGTACATGTGTCAATTTAGGTTGTTTAAAAAACAGCGAAAACACCATTTCTAAATTTAAGAAAGTATAGACAGAAAGATTAGCTTATAGACGTAGCTAGAATATATAAAACATACTAAATAATCAAGTTTATGTGTTTAAACGCATGCACGAAACCGTATATATTGTTAAAGGCATTCCTCAATTTACACCAACCGCGATTGTTATCGCACGACGTTCGTCCATCCACCGCACAAATGTGCGCAAGCAATGATCCTCCAATTTTTTAATCGTTCGCACTTCGTGCACACATCGTGCGCACACCGTGTAACGTTGCGCGATCCCACAACTGTATCTGATAGTTTCGCTTTGTACACCAACATACCCTGTCTCCAGCACACATACACACTTACACGCGTTCAAATGGGTCATCCGTTGTCAGTATAATGTGACCAGGCGGGTTGCGGTGTTGGGTGCCTTCGGCATGGTAGTTCAGTGTGATAGCACTATAAAGTCGGCATCATATCCGCACCATATCCGCACCATAACAAGGATTTGGCCTTTAATGACTTTAGCTGTTGATATTACGTTGAACAAAATAAAACCAAACTAAACAACAGAAATGGAAACAATTCCTGAAATAAGCTTAGCTGTTACTATGATGTTAAACAAAATAAAACCAAAACCCATCGCACGGTATTTATGTATGCAGCTTTACGTTTACCGTTCCGTCTCCTGTATGTGTATTAAGATTAGTGAGGCACGATGCGACTTCGCCGTTGACTGGCCGTAAAGCAACAAACTTACTAGAAAGGGAAGCATGACGATCCACCCACCCGGCAAATTGTACTGACAGCACGATAGCCGGTGCTTGCCGTTACGGACGCCTACTTAAAACTAAACATTAATCCGAAAATTGATATTCAGGACTCTGGTGCCATTTGGCAGAGAACATTGTAACTAAAATCTTGTATTTGTTTAGCATACAACACAAGGTAGCAGTATACAGTAGAGGGTTGTGGCCATGGGTGATATTTTTGTTAAATGGCTAATCCCTGTATAATGATATGTAAAAAAAATATAGAAATAAAACTGTTCTAAAATTGGTATAAGCATGATTAAGTGGGCTATGTGAGCTTCACATTTGTAAAAAAGAAAGAAGATTTTTTTGGTTCGAGAATAAAATTTTGGCCATAATCCGAAAGGTGCGTACACATGAAAAGCTAGCTTTACAGGAGGTAAAAAATTGACAACAGCACACGACGCAAAATTGCAAAAAAACAAGTTTTACAACTTTACTGGGACCCAGATAATTCTGCAACCAGGTAGGTAATCTTAAATTTCAGACAGAGCTTAGGAAAAAAATTACTAGTTGCGGGGGTCAAATTTTGGGTTAAAAATAGCAAGTTTTGGCAATTTTTGGTAATTTTTGATGTGGTAACCATGGTTTTCACACAAGTGACATACATAGAAAAAACTTTAGTACTTTATATGTATTGTAAATGTAATGCAGTTTACAAATATATATACATGTATACATGTGTTGTGTAGGGTAAATCCGCTGTGTTTACATTTCCTCGACATGTGCCTTGTTTATCAGAGTCGGGCCATTTCTACTGTATACTGCTACCCAGCATTTCCCCTTTCCGTTTGAGGATATAATATACAATGTACTAAAATATCTGTTACATTGTGGACTATACAGTACAAATAAAGGGAAACAACTCTTATGACGCTCATTCATGGTAGCTTCGTAAGTTATAATGATTAAAAAGTACAAAAAATATTAGTTGACTTTTTATGATAAGATATATATATATTACATGTTAACCCATTTGTATATCCATGTGATCAACGGACTTGCAGAAATGCAGAGTTATTGAAAACGTACATGTTTATTGGATATTGTAAAGCAATTATTCAATATATTTCGTTTACACTCAGAAAAAAGTGGCTCATTATTTTATCGTCACAAAACTAAAGCAGGTTTTAATGTACAATGTACATATGTCTTATTATCTCTTGTTGAATCTTATTTTTGTTCGTAATGTCTTTCTGATCAGTAAAAAATAAGAATTGCTTACTTTGTTTTTAAAATGATAAGTCATCATTATTTCAGGAACTTTACTTAATAATTTATTAGCTTGAGTAATAAACATGTAGTAATCGATTAACGTTTACCCAACTACTATGGTTAATTGCGTTTTCTCTGTGGCCGTTCCAAAGCACTGGTAAAAAGTGTTCAGGAGCGAAAAATATTATGGAATAGTCGAGTTTCAGTCTGAAACAATGATTGGTCAGTTTCCATAACATTCATACATACTAAGCCAGACACGTACAACACTTCACACAAACACATGACGTGTACATGCCTTAAGGTGTCTTGACTTATACAATTAAAATATAATATATAAGTTAAGCACGTATATGTGTTCAGAGCTGCGTACAGCCACAAACTAGCTTCATGCTACTTACAGGGTATACATATATACTTCTATTTAGTAATACATATTTAAGGATTGACCTTGCTTTTGGCGGCGTATACGGTAGCATGAACGCAGTTGGTAACACACAGGTATACGCCAATTGCGTTCATACTACCGTATACACCAGCAACCATCAAAATGAAGGTCAATACTTATAATTAATCGTGGTTGCTAGGATAATCTAGTTCCAGGTTAACTACATCGATATACGCGCAGTGTATTTTTCTCGTTACCGCTTTAGATTGTTTAAATTAAGTTTTATTAGTAGTACAGTTTCATTCATTGATAACGGTCGTTATGTACACGTAACGACACTGATCTGGAAATGACGCGGTCGAACGTCGCAATAGGAAGCCGTCATTGTTCACTTTACCGTCAAAGGATTTTGAATGTGCATCCATGGAATAAGATTATCAGACATAATGGTTCCGAATATGTTCCATGTTTCTAGATGTTGAAGGGACCAAACAATGGCTGTCATCGCACAGTTATCTCGCTGAAGCGTTAACGGCGCCATATTTGAAACGGGTATCAACCCGCCGGGCCTTTTTTCATTGCGTTTACGCTAATCTATACACAGAGTTTACTTATATAGAAATATGTTCCTTCCATTCTCACTACTTTTTTGTTTCCTAACGTAATTGATCATTTTATTTGACTGATTTTATCTTCAGACAGCAGGGGAATACTTTCTATATTAATAAAACCAAGTCTTATATTTTGTAAATGGTTTGGTTTTATTAAGTTAACGTTCTATTAAGAGTAAGGGTGAAATAAGTACGTGCTTTCACACTAAGGTGAGGTTGTGTAGAGGAGGCGGTATGTTGGCCTTGTTGGCTAAAGCTCAGGTGACCTAAAAAGTACCTGCCACATCATCAGTCGTACGCGCGCAAGCGCGCGCCTGCGTCTGTTGATTACGTTTCCGGGGATACAGTAAATGCCGGTCCAATACAAATATCCGGATATCATAATTATTTAATCCTGATTTTTTGTTTATGCAACAGGTTCAATTTTGATTGAAACACTAATAGCAGTATATTTTTTGTCAACATACATCTTATATTTATATCAGTTATACGAAACGTTATGATACAACTGTTTACAAGATGATAATAAACAAAAAAAATAAAGAATACTTTTATGCATGAGAGAAAAGAAAATGCAAAAATATACTTTTACTATTTTTCTTCAACATATGTTTTTCACATGAAAAACGCCTGTTGTACGTACGTTTGCAAAAACGTATATTTTACGGGTGTGGTGTTTTACAACAGGTGTTTTACGCCCGTTATTACACACCCGTTTTACGCATGGTGACCAAAACATGCGTAAAACGTATGAAAAACGTACGTTTTTTCAGGCGTATTTTTTACGCCCGTAAAACACCCATTGCACTTTTTTCCTGTGTATGACATATGCAGTGGGTAACATCAGGTGTTGGATCTATTACCAAGCAAGCAAAAGAGATAAAATTTAATTATCCCATAGGTGGTGATTGGTGTACCTTATTCACGATTGTCGTACATGTTTTGCCTCCCGCTGGGTCTTTCATTTTCCGACACAAATCGTCCCGCTGCGGGGAGTATTACTGGAATGGCTACCGGCTTTTCCCATTAATTATCCTGGAATCGGACATCACTTCCTGAAAATCTGTTGCTCTTAAAACGAGACCCTGCCGCTCACGTAATATATATATACAGGTAACTGGTCATTTAGCCTTTGGGTGAATACGTGTCGTTTATGATTTATGTGTTTGACAATTCATATATATCAATAATTGATACCAATGTCACTAGTGCGCGTGTCGTTTGGAGATATCTCTTTCAGATATCAGCGTGTTACAAAATGGAAAAATAAATCGAAACAAACAAAAACAGATAAGATTTTAGGTACTCCGCCTTTAGGCTGTTTACCAGTAATGATAATCGATGAAAACCAAACTTTATGATTACGACTGATGGTTTCTAATTTGCGCCCACAATTGTAATGGATAAAGGCTGGAAATATCTGCTGCTCTATATCGCCAGTCTTGTGGTTTGGTTTGTTTAGGATTTACGTCCTTGAAGCTGCTAAAGTAACATACTGACTGGGTCCACGGAGACGGAGCCATTTTATCGCTGAAATACCACAACCTGGACACGCGGCTATCGGACAGGGGCAAATACACCAATATACCGCCTCCATGATTACATAACACACCCGACCGCATGTTTTAAATGTTTAAATAACTAAAGCTGTTAAAGGGACATTAAGGCCAATAAACCAAATCAACATGGACACGAAGGAATGACACTCCACCCTGTCACATAATAAAAGACACACATTTAAAGTTAACGTCATATAGCGAGTAGTGAGAAACAATTTGAAGGACTGTGGTTTCCTTGGGAAAGAATTCACCACCTAGGGGGGAACGCTCAGCACCAATGTAAAAAACGATGTATTGAAGAATAAAGATTAAAGGAAAACTGAACATAAATCTTTAAAATAAATTGTACATAGACTTGGAGAAGTGGACGTAACCCTCCGCTGATTATCCTCAGACAGAACATAAATATGTTTAACGCTGTAGATATAACTCGGACAGTGGACGTAGTCTTCTGTTAATTATTCTCAGACTGAACATGAACCTCAAATGGTGTAAATAGACCTCAGACAGTGTACATAGACTTCGGACAGTAGACGTAACCCTTCGTTGATTATCCTCAGGCTGAACATAGACCCCGCACCGTGTACATAGACCTCAGACAGTGTACATAGACTTCGGACAGTAGACGTAACCCTCCGTTGATTATCCTCAGACTGAACATAGACCCCACACCGTGTACATAGACCTCAGACAGTGTACATAGACTTCGGACAGTAGACGTAACCCTCCGTTGATTATCCTCAGACTAAATATGAATCTCGGACCGCGTGCATAGATATCTGGCAGTGAACGTACATGTAACCCTCCGTTAAATATCATCAGACTGAACATAGACCCCAAACCGTGTACATAGACCTTGGGCAGTGGACGTAGCCCTCCGTAAATTATCCTCAGACTGAACATAAATATTTCATGTTATACATAGACGTCAGGCAGTCGACGTAACCCTCCGTTAATTGCCCTCAGACTGAACATAAACCTCGGACAGTGTACATAGACCTTGGGCAGTGGATGTAGCCCTCCGTAAATTATCCTCAGACTGAACATAAATCTTTCATGTTATACATAGACCTCGGGCAGTAGACGTAACCCTCCGCTAAGTGTCCTCAGACTGAACATAAATCTTTCATGTTATACATAGACCTCGGGCAGTAGACGTAACCCTCCGCTAAGTGTCCTTAGACTGAACATACATCTTTCATGTTATACATAGACCTCGGGCAGTAGACGTAACCCTCCGTTAAGTGTCCTCAGACTGAACATAAATCTTTCATGTTATACATAGACCGAACATAGACCCCCATACCGTGTACATAGACCTCTGGAAAGAGACGTAAGCCTCCGTTAAGTGTCCTCAGACTAAACATATATCCCAGTTCGTATACATACTCGGACTGAACATAAACCTCAGAGTGTGTACACAGTCCTTAGAGAGTGTACATGACACTACATGTATACCTTAGACTGGAAATATAAAGCTGTGACGTTTGTTTATTAATTTTTCATTTGTTCATCTGTTCGAAAAATATATCTAACCGTAGCCATTTTGAATAATCAAGCTGACATATGTCTTTAACTTTTTCGTCTGTTCGGTATCAGTTCCTTTGTCATATTTTTATTGACCATGTGTTGGCCTTAATTACCCCTTCTGTGTTGGTGGGCCGAAGTAAATATCCCTCCAACATTATACATGTCTTTTAGACAGTATAAATATCCTCAATATCTGAATAGACAATATCCAGAAAAACAATTATAATATTTATGTACATCCAATTAATTTGAAATTATATAAATAGTGTATAATTCATCAGTATACATAAAAACATTAAACTGACATAGAATATATAATATATAAATATATATTCATATTCCAGACTATGAATTTAGTCAATTAAGTAGTTTATACTGTAACCTCTATCAGTGTACAGTTAGGATGAGCGATCCATTTGTGTAAAAACACTGATGAGAACTATTGTACAGAAACTATAGACTACTCCACTCATGCACTTAGCAATCAATTCGACGTGGTATTCCAATATCAACCCTCCCCACGCACAGTAGCGCTATTGTTTATATACGTAGTAGCTAACCCGGAAACGGATTGTACGACGCACAGAACAGATTGTATTTCTTTTCTCCTCGCAGACGTAAACCGACCCACAAAGCCAACGGGGTACGTAAAGGAAGTGATACCCGACTGGAATGTTTACCTGAGCTCCACCTGTTCCTTTTCAAAGCGGTCTTTGTTATTTACAAGACGGCAGGTAGCTTCAACTGATTCGTAGAGTTTATATATCTCACAGTTACCGAGGCCGACTAAACGAGTTATGGGAGGGAGGCAGTCCTTCCCTATAGTATCCCTTCCCCGGGATAGGATAGTTATCGTCACTGGAGGAAACACAGGTAAGTTTGTCTTTAAAACGTAGATAGTTATAACTGTCTGCAACACACATGTCGAACCATCAAAACCTCACTTGATTACCAGACAATTATAACTAAATACCTAATTAATTATAACAATATTACTATTTAAACTAAACCGCTGTAGGTCGGGGCTTGTGAACAGAATTTACAGGCGGTTACCTACTGGATGATTTGAAAGAAAATCCCCTGGCAGAGTTATGGATAAAAAATGGTCTCTTGCCTCGCTACTCGAAAGCAACCAAATTTTGAAATCGATTTATTTTCGTCTCTTTTTTGAAATTATTGCATGCATGGCCGAGGGCAAGTTTCTCGAGTATTTCTGACATCTGTCCGTCTCCCATTTTGGCTGAAAAGACAAGCATACAGACTTTGAAACTACAACCACACAATTACAGCACAATGTATGATGAAGCTACACTATAATAAAGGTAGTCCGTCACCAAATATAATGATGTTGCCTCCAAATACAAGAGGCCCAGCTCACCTGGATATCTAAGCAATCATTGCAAAATATTCTCTAAATGAGATTCAAGGGAATAGGCCAGACCCCAAGGCCAATCCTTATAGCACATCTGTATTAGATTTTTCATGCCCAGCAATTTTATGTATGGTCATGGATTGGGGATCTCAACTGTTTCCAAGCTGTGACTCAGAAACTAGGTCCCTAGGATTGTGGCCAGACCCCATGATCAATTCTAATATCATGACTACATTTGTCTCTTTATGCCCATCATTTGTATTTATAGTTTTGGGGTGGANCCCTAATTAATTTTAACAACATTACTATTTACTATTTAAACTAAACCGCTGTAGATCGGGGCTTGTGAACAGAATTTACAGGGTGTTACCTACTGGATGATTTGAAAGAAAATCCCCTGGCAGAGTCAAGAAAAATGATTGTCTCTTGCCTCGCTACTCGAAGGCAACCAACTTTTGGAATCGATTTATTTTTGTCAAAATCGCTTTCGCTGTCTTTTGCCTTTCTTGGTTAGACATTGTTTGCATCTAGTGTTTATCGTTTGTTCAAACGAGTAGATTATTTTAGGATAAGTCCCCGGATAATGACAAGCAAATATACATAGATTGGTTTGGACAGCTCTCGGACCTTTGGTATGTGTCACCAATGTCCGTACGCTGTGACCGGGTGGGGGCTCCTAATACCTTGTCCAGGTTATGATCCTTAAACAACTGACACTTTTATGAGGCCTTTGTGTGCCCTCTCATATGTGAACAACGTCTTTATATGACCTTAGATTTTGTAATGACGTATGACCAGGAAGTCAGCAGTAGATTATTACTGAATTATCAATTAGTCATAGATTTATAAAACGATAATGTCTTGAAATTGATGCCTAATCATTTTCTTTTTAATTTTACAATAAAATATGTTTAAACTTAATTAAACACTGAATTTGTTTCTAAATTAACAGTTAAAAGTTAATATTAAATGTACTTTTATTGTTCAATGTACGTTATTTATTGTGTCGTATTTAGAAATTTCAACAAGTAAAATCATGATCATATGACAACGTTTGTGTTAAAGCCGTTACACCCCGTAAGAAACCTTACGCAAGAAAATAGTTAGTTTCCAAGGTTTTAAAGTACGCTTGTTGAATTGGAATAGATAGTCGCCCGAGTCGAAGGTCTTGTTTTATAGTCTTTATATTACACAGAACAAGCTAGGAAATGACGCCCTAAATGTTGACACAATCACTTGGTTCAATATATGTCATGGATCGTGATGCGAGGTTACACTATCAGGTATAGATGTTCATTGGTAATACTAAAGACCTAGAATTGTATTAAATGCAACATACATTAAATACCCTACTGAACTTCTCAGCATTGTTTGACAGTGAACACGTACCCTAAATCACGATACCGATAAGATGTACTTCTATTTTGGTCTACCCAATATAAATATATACAATTAAATAACTTTTATATCATTTTGATAACACTCTGTTCGTAAGTTCGACACGAATTCTTCCTGACGCCGAGCCCTAAACCCAAGTAAGTCACTAACAAAGACTTCGCAGATTTATGATAAGAATCCCCATGATATCGCCTGTTTCGGTCGTATACAAGAGATACTGGAGATGACACGGTTAGTTTACCCCAAAATACACGTTTGCATACTACATAATCCAAAGCAGCGTGATTCATTTCAGACTGCGGGTTCTATCTGATAACTGTTGTCAGGCACTTATAGTGTATTATTTGCCTCGTGAATTTATTCACTCTGGATTCTATTAAACCATGTGATCATATTTCACATTATACACACAGAGATAGTAATGGTTTGAACAAATTGAAAAAAAATAGATGATTCATTTTTTGTATTCCAAATTGTGTCTGATAACATTATTTTAGATATTTTAATGTATTATTAATAACATTTGTGTATGGTTTTATAGAAATTTGCAGCCAAATTTCACATTATCTGCACAATGGAGACAATTCACTTTTGTCTCCCCACTCGGCCGGACAATGATAAAAATGTCATTTTAATGGACGTCCGATTTCTATGTCGATTACAAAAATACATCCATTATAACAATACAAAGGCCCAAATGAGATGTAAATATACATTCTGTGTAACACATGTATCATGTCCTTCGCTGACTCATTGAAATGATAAAAGGTGAATGAGTTTTGTCCGGTTTTATCTTATTTGCTTGCTCAAGAACAGCAGTATATTAAAAGTATTACTGATACCTAGGACCGAACATGTCAACTATTTTAGTGATTAGTTTGGTTTTGTTATATTTTTTTTAATGTCCTTTTCTTAATTAAGGTCATTCAAAGACGTGCCACTATGTGTTTTATGTATGAGTGCGTGTGTGTATGTGTGCTGGATGAGGATATTTGATGTATTTGCCTCCTTGTGATAGCACGGATCTGATGCCAACCTTGGAGTGCAATCTCACTGCAACGTCATATCAACAGCTAAGGACATTAAAGGACACGTCTCCATGTGTGTTGCGTAGCATGCATGCGTGCCGGAGACGGGGTATGTTGGTGTACTTGCCTCCTTGTGATAGTGCGGATCCGATGTCGACTTTATAGTGCTATCACACTGAAATACCATGTCGAAGGCTCCTAGCACAGAATTTAGCCCGGTTACATTATACTGACAACGGGTGAACAAGTTGTCGGCATTCCCCTTAATACTGGGCTGATCAACAACTAACTAACTATCTATTATACACTTATGTAGTCGGGTCTCTGACCACCGGCTGTCGTGTTCGCTTATAAAATACCTCGATGTGTCAGTAAAGGAAACAGGTTCTGACTGAGGACGTGGTGTAATAAACATACTATGAATTCATGACAGGAATGCAATTTTGCATTTACAGTTTTAAACAAAATATTCAGCGACCTAAAAAATAAATATGCCATTATTAAGCAAGTAATGAAAACCGAATATCAGACTTATTTCAGACCGAGATAAATAATTGAAAACTTCTACTCAGGAAATGTTACAAAACAACGTCTTAAAATTATTACCAAACTATTCAAACAATACAAAACTACTTTGACAAATATAACAATAGTGTTTATTTGAGCGGAATCCAAATAATCGAAGCCCTTCAATTAGAAGAATATCTTATGTTCGAAATTTTCATATTTGTGAAACTAAAATTGATTTTGAAAATATTTACAATCATAAAACCACACTTCCTAGCTGTCGTATTCACGACTCGGATAAAACGTTCGTCTAGCATATGATACATTGCACATTACGTATAGATGAAAGGGTGGGGAGCTTCTACCCTGTGACCTTCTAAGGAAGCACACACTCGTATCGCTGTCGATAACAAATGACCTATTTACTCTTTTTAATAAGTGCAGGTATATATGTAAATATAAAGGTACAAAGGAGAATTAATCCTACCGATGAAGTTATGTAACTGGAATTGTGTGTCCTAGGCACAGTTGCTAAGCGTGAAATAGGTTGTCTCGACTTCAGCTAGACAGCAGGGGAGTGTTCTGCTAGCTCGGGATAAACACTGGTACAGCTAGGAAGGAACCCTGCGTCAATACGCAATGCATCGAGATTATAAACGGGCTTACCATCTGTTTCTACTCTAGTGAGAAAACAAACAAACGGTTTCCGATCAATCACCGATGTTACGTTCGACAACAGGCAGCACAGTTCGGTACTGAAGACCACTCAATTTGTTTTAATAGAATTATATGCAAAAATACTAAAAATGCTAATTCCCAGCCCTGATTGGAGGAGGAAACGTCATGTGACGAGTCTGTAAATATGTTACAGACCTCGTTCTATGAATAGAAAAGTGTTACAGACCGCTACTAAAAATAAGCCTAGGTAATTTCCCAGACAGTCTGTGATTCTGTTACCAATCACACTACTGAATTCAGCTACAAATTAATTGTTACAGACCTCTCTGAACTATGTGAATATTGATGATGTTGATTGTGCAAATAATATTTACTTGAAATTAAATATCACATGAATTGAATCTGAAATTAAATTTGTGTGCATGCTATTTAGTATTTGAAGTGCTTCACTCTGTGATTCCAAAATGGTCAATGCCATCCGTGTTTTTATGAGTTGAAAAATTATTAACCTCACTGTAAAATGCCATATAATAAAACAGTTGTGGACTTCAGTTTCGGTCTATCCCTGATTTACGGACCTTGTCTGAACAATATTCACCTCGGTTTTCGGCTTCTGTGAATATTGTTCAGACCAGGTCCGTAAATCAGGGATATACCTCACCTGAAGTCCATAATTGTAAAATATTGTAAAAAATCCATAGCAGTAGCAACACCAGGAAAGGGACTAGTCTTCGCCTGCATTGAAGGAATTAGACATTTACAAATATACACCCCTGTAACTAGACATGTATACAGCAAAGTACGTGCGGAGCGAAAACATTTGTATTATGTACCCGACTTTCTCTACACACTACTTTCATATAGTTTCGTCTTTGACATTTCACTTATACTGTATCAAATATAACACGCATTTGGAACTTGTTAACTAGTCTACAGCCTTAAACACAAACGAATACATAACCCACTCGTAAAAGGCGTCGTTATGTGGTCGTAGCTGTTGTTAAGTGGCCGTAGCTGTTGTTATGTGGCCGTCGCTGTCGTTATGTGGCCGTATCTGTTGTTATGTGGCCGTAGATGTCGTTATGTGGCCGTAGCTGTTGTTATGTGGCCGTAGCTGTTGTTATGTGGCCGTAAATGTCGTTATGTGGCCGTAGCTGTTGTTATGTGGCCGTAGCTGTTGTTATGTGGCCGCAGCTGTTGTTAGCTGTTGTTATGTGGCCGTAGCTGTTGTTATGTGGCCGTAGCTGTTGTTATGTGGCCGTAGCTGTCGTTATGTGGCCGTAGCTGTTGTTAGGTGGCCGTAGCTGTTGTTATGTGGCCGTAGATGTCGTTATGTGGCCGTAGCTGTTGTTATGTGGCCGTAGCTGTTGTTATGTGGCCGTAGCTGTTGTTATGTGGCCGTAGCTGTTGTTATGTGGCCGTAGCTGTTGTTATGTGGCCGTAGCTGTTGTTATGTGGCCGTAGCTGTTGTTATGTGGCCGTAGCTGTTGTTATGTGGCCGTAGCTGTTGTTATGTGGCCGTAGCTGTTGTTATGTGGCCGTAGCTGTTGTTATGTGGCCGTAGCTGTTGTTATGTGGCCGTAGCTGTTGTTATGTGGCCGTAGCTGTTGTTATGTGGCCGTAGCTGTTGTTATGTGGCCGTAGCTGTCGTTATGTGGCCGTAGCTGTTGTTAGCTGTTGTTATGTGGCCGTAGATGTCGTTATGTGGCCGTAGCTGTTGTTATGTGGCCGCAGCTGTTGTTAGCTGTTGTTATGTGGCCGTAGCTGTTGTTATGTGGCCGTAGCTGTCGTTATGTGGCCGCAGCTGTTGTTAGCTGTTGTTATGTGGCCTTAGATGTCGTTATGTGGCCTTAGCTGTTGTTATGTGGCCGTAGCTGTCGTTATGTGGCCGTAGCTGTCCTGTTGTTATGTGGCCGCAGCTGTTGTTATGTCGCCGTAGCTGTTGTTATGGGGCCGTAGCTGTCGTTATATGGCCGTAGCTGTTGTTATATGGCCGCAGCTGTTGTTAGCCGTTGTTATGTGGCCTTAGCTGTCGTTATGTGTCCGTAGCAGTTGTTATGTGGCCGTATCTGTCGTTATGTGGCCGCAGCTGTTGTTAGCTGTTGTTATGTGGCCATAGCTGTTGTTATGTGGCCGTAGCTGTCGTTATGTGGCCGCAGCTGTTGTTAGCTGTTGTTATGTGGCCTTAGATGTCGTTATGTGGCCGTAGCTGTTGTTATGTGGCCGTAGCTGTCGTTATGTGGCCGTAGCTGTCGTTATGTGGCCGCAGCTGTTGTAAGCTGTTGTTATGTGGCCGTAGATGTCGTTATGTGGCCGTAGCTGTTGTTATGTGGCCGTAGCTGTTGTTAGCTGTTGTTATGTGGCCGTAGTTGTTGTTATGTGGCCGTTGCTGTTGTTATGTGGCCGTAGATGTCGTTATGTGGCCGTAGCTGTTGTTATGTGACCGTAGCTGTTGTTAGCTGTTGTTATGTGGCCGTAGCTGTCGTTGTGTTGCCGTAGCTGTTGTTATGATGCTTCACATTGTAACACTAGACCAGTCGAAACTATGATACTATCTGTTCGTTTAATTCTTTTGAAATATCGAATGAAAATACATAGATAAAGGCACTTAGCACATGTTAGTCGAACATTCCGTCCATGTTGTAGATCGAAAGTTGCCATGTTTAAAAATACTGATCTATTTTGTATAAATAAGACAAGTAAAATATATTTCATTCTTAAAATAAAGTCGTCCTGTATCAGTGCATATACACCGTATGGATCATGCACAACATACATACTCGTAGAAATGGTGTACAGAAGCGTATTAAAATGCAATAAGACCGGATAACATATCGAACTCTCATAAATATATATAATGGACTGCGCTGCTCGATATATACTATACATGGTTTTTTTGTCGATGGGCGTTAAACATCTTTAATCACGTTATATATTCACACTGTTGCGGAAGTTTTGCGGAGGCAGCATTTTATTTTGGACCATATTGTTAAATACAGTAAAACAATGTAGCGCATGCACTTAAAACTCTAGAATACAAGTACTTGAGCTCTCTTGAGCGCTGGCGAACGCAGCAAACAGGTCAAAGCGGTAATGTTCACTTCTGCATTTAATGACACGATAATAACTAACACATCTACCAGAATCTGGGTTTATTCACAAGCCGGAAACCAATTACACATGATCAAAGAATACACACTGACACGACGATAGATATACCGAACATGGAAGTTTAGCCTACCAGCTGTTCGATAACAGGAGCCAGACATGACAATGATAAACTCAGTCCAGCGTCAGGTCTAATGCATTTGGCAAAGTTTGTATCCCGACGGCCCGGAAGGCGTTAGTCGACTGATTCCTGACGACTATGAAGAGATATGTCGGGGTTGTAAACAATTGTGTAAATAAGGTATATCTCATGGTAGTCTTTTATGAAACATAATCAACGATATTGTCGCATGTCGAAAAACCTAAATCCTGGTCGGTAAGGGTTTCTAATGTAGTATGAACTTAACATTCTTTATCACATTTTTCCCCTGACACTGTTCCTCAGAACAAGTGTCGATAAAAGTGCTACATTTGTTATTCGGTTTCAGTTATAAAAGACAGGTCGGCATAACTTGTGGGTTGTTTTGGTTTTATATTGTTCAAAGTCCTATTAATTATGGTGTCTTGCAAGACATGATTTCGTCTTCTGGATACAATGCGGTGATAACAATTGACCAGCAATGTTTTTTTGCAATTGAAGTCGAACCAAACTGTGCCCCTTTTACATTAATCGATCTACCATTTGACATCGTTTTACTTTTGTTTACACGCGGTCATATAGCACTGAGATCAGGACACTGATATACGACATCGTTGCTTGACTGTAAATATGCTCCTCTCGTTTAAGAGTAAAGTAAATATTTACCCGAAAAAACCCTAGACTCGTACCGTGACCGTGACAATGACCTCATGTGTAAGAAAACGCCGGCTACACCACCTAGTTAGTCACTCGTAAAAGATTCAATTCCAAATAATAGGTACTTATCAACAGTAAGCATCCACCCGGGTAAGGCCGAATACATAGTAAAGTCAGTACTTTATCATTTACTAATCTGAGCATCCAACTGATGACATGTGCTTGTTGTAAAGCATGATAATCCGAATCTTAAAACTCTTTTCCATAGAATCTTTGGTGAAACGTATGCTGATGTATTATTTTATACTCTGGAAAGAATGATACCAAATATTTTGCTATGAAGTGGTTTTTTAACATGTAAATATTTTAACGTCCTTAGTGTTAGTATGATATATTTCTTTTTCAACATATATTTGTATTGTAATTTGGAACCCTTAATGGCTTAAAATGTTGATGGGTAGAAAAACTAATCAAGACAAATCAAAGGTTGAAAGAAAGATAATTACATAAGGGATAGAGGCTGGACGCAATAGCCGAGTGGTTAAGGCGTGTGACCGTCTACCATCACTAGCCTTCCATCACTTGGACGCAGGTTCAAGGCATACGTGGGGCAGTTACCAGGTACTGTCCACAGGTGGGTGTTTTTTTCTCCGGGTACTCCGGTTAACCTCCACTACCAAAATCCTAAATCACCGTAGCTGTTAATAAGGATGTAAAGCAAACACAAACCAAACCAAAGATTGGGTCCGCGATGAAGGCGTTATTTAGAATTGTTTAAACTAATACCATATTAGGAAAATTGCATCATGAAGTGATCAATTCATTATCAACATTAGTTCTTCACGTCTGCATTTTAGACTATTCTACAGACGTCGTGTAAATACAACCCCTCATGTATTTATTCATGTTTGTGCATATTGTTATGATTATCCTCTGGTTTAATGTATAATGGTGATTGCAAACCTATTTTTGTTTCACAATTATAACTAATACTACTATCAGTATGTGGTAAAGCGTTTTAGAATAATTTTACAAACTATATAGGGCGCTATTTAAATGTTGTACATTATAAGTGTTATTACTAACCTCAGTAACGACATTTATATAACATGTAACAGATGACCAGACTTTATGAAGTTTGAATTTTATTAGCAAAGTCAAGTTTTTAACATACAGCATTTTCGAAAACAATAATACCTTCAAAATGAATAACCTATTATTTTATATTCTGCTTTCTGAGTGGTCGCTCTTAAACATAAAATTTGATTACGCAGTTTTTTTCTCTTTCTCTCTAAAAAATATAAGATTACAATTACACATCAAACATGTTTGAGTTTAAAGCGGAGATATCAACATAACATCGTACAACTTTCTGGATAGACTGTTTCGCGTATTCATGTAAAAGGCTGTGTGTATTTATTATCTATATACGGTAGGCCAGGTGCAGAACATAACCTTCCTTATCCCTCATCCTCTCTCTAGATTTGTATTTATTGACGTTTTTGATATCCTTCTATTTAATAATTTTCTAAAGTGCCCGTTATTGTGTTTGTACGCGAATCGACCTCATTTGGTATTTTGTATAAAGCGTTCTCTGTTATCACTTGGTCATTACTATCAGTTTTTTCGTTTTTATATATGGGGATGTAAAAAGGGCAAAGTTCATGTTAATAATGAAAATAATAACAAAGCAGGCGTTTAGCGTTAAATTCCAGTGGAGCTTTAGCACGATAGCTGTCAAGTGCATAAATACTGAAGAACGAATAATCCAACAAATCTATGAAATACTTTATAGCCGCTAATAATATGTTCAATCCTGTACAACTAACTAACCAACCAACCAACCATACGGGAGGCTTGACATCGCAATACAAGTTTGTGGTAGATAATTACATTTTCCCGAAAATTATTTATTTTATTCCACTTCCACTTATATCCATTTCAAGTTCAGCTATTGGCTATGAATGCCAGGCCCCGTGTCGACGTCATCATTCTTGTGATGAAAAATGGTAACATTGGATATCATTCGAAGAATAATTCGAGGTTCTTATATACCGCTATATCACAACCTAGTTCGTATCAAAGTTCACAAATTATTATCCGTGGTTATAGAGCCTTTGCATTCAGCCATTATCTTTCTCAACTCATTGGAGAGCATACCATCGGTGCTGTAATTACGGCGCTCACAGCTAGCATTAATCAATTCTAGCACTGCCCAACCACGTACTCATTTACAGCTGAGTAGACTAGAACAAGCGGAGTGAAGTATCTTGCTTAAAGATTCAACACCGTGCCGTGACTCGAACCCACAACCCTTCGATCACGAGCCCGGCGTTCTCACTGGACTACCCTGCCTCCCGAAGGAGGGCAGCTACTTTACAGCGTAATATCCAGATAACATTGTGTTTGTTATGTAATATCTTGTATACTATTTGTAGGTATCGGCTATCAAACGGCGAAATGGATAGCTATGATGGGGGCAACTGTGATTATTGCCTGTCGGTCCGAACATAAAGCCATCGGGGTAAGTAGGTTGTTGCATTTGAGAAAAACACGGGAATAAAAACTAAAATTAATGTATATAAACGTAAAGTTAGTAGCAACACACAGGAACAATTCACTAACTCCCCTAGGTATGGCCGGACTAGTGAAGTTAATAATTGATTAAAACTCTTATTGTTTCTTGTAGGCAATCCAGGATATGAATCAAGAGTTTCAAGATGAAAAACAGAAGGGAACCCTAGGCCTTGCTCATTACGACAAACTGTGTGTAGAGTTTATGAAGCTGGACTGTGCGTCACTTAAATCTGTGCAGGAATTTATAGAAGAATTCAAAGCGTCTGGAAGACAACTGCATGTACTATTATGTAACGCAGGGATTAATACCGTCAAAAAGAGTAAGTATTTCTGTGCTGGTGCGGGGGATTAAACACAATTACTAATAGGAGTAGGTCTATATAGGGAGATTAAAATTCAGTATATCGGATTTTGGCTGTCAACATATAATACTGAAATAAATAAACCAACGTTATCATTTTCACCGTTAAAGTTTTGAGTTTAAGTAAAACCCATCGTTACGTTGACTCTATGTGGTATTCATAATTTTCCAAATAAAATATTACAACAATGTATACCAGGAATATGAATGCTTGTGCCTAGATCACTAAAACCGTCAAGGAAAAATCATGGAATATATGTATCATGTGTACAGTCGCGTGTCACTTTTTCACAAGAAGTGAAGCGTCGTTACAAATTATATCATTTCTCTCTTTGTTTTTTAGCTTTAACGGAAGATGGAAATGAGCTGTTGTTTCAGGTACGTTGATTTTGTTTTTGTTTTCATGCGAACCTTTTTGTATGTGTGCTTTTTCGATAGCGCAGATCTGACGTCGATTATTTAGTTCTACCTCACTAAAATACCTTACCATAGACACTAAGCATGGCACAATATACTGCCAATGATAAACACCACTTGTTGCCACTACCCTAAATATTGAAAGATAGACATGAACTAATAATAACCATTTTAAGGACTCTGGTATGTCCCGGCCGTACTCACTGACTAGTTGTTGACGCTAACCCAGATTTAATCAGTCTTTAAAACTGTGATAATCTTAAAAAAGAGGAAACCGTTAAGATACCAATCTACATCGTGCCCCGTTGGATTTGGTGTTATGTGATTTAACATCATATCAACAGTCGATATCACTGCAGTGCTTGTTTCCATGTGTGTAATGCATGCGTGCACACACGTATGTATGCAGGAGGCAGTGATATTCACGATAACTCTTTTTACTATTTTTGTGTGCATAATAACAGTATGTACGGAAGGATATAGTAATAAAGCAAAAATCAAGAGATACGTCTTGGATTGAATTTTACAATATTCATGAACATGTTTTCCAAATGAGAATAACACAAAGACACATAATGTGCAGTGCAGGAAACTGTCTATAATGTTACACTCTTTACCGATATTAAATGATAATAAGTCTTCGAGTCGTCTTATCATGCTATTTATATATTACAAGGTAAACTACCTGAGTCACTTCTTGATTGCTGTGAGTCTACTCCCGGTGATGAGAATGTCTGGACGGGATTGTCGAATAGTGTTCCTGTCTAGTTTATGGTAAGATATTCCATTTTTGACCGGTTTATGGCTTTGACACAAACACATAATAGCGTTCTTCTTGTGACTACGCATAGGTCATACCTACATCACACACATTTACATTTTACATAAAGAAGACGAATCTTATTTGCGTGCATGTGATCAACCATTTACAGTCAAACACTTTATGATTGATTGCGCTGATTTCAAACAAATACGTGATAGATGTTAATGTAGCCACTAGGAAACGTTTATTTGATACAGTTTATGTCCAATTAATCTATGATTATTTACATTCATTTTATCTATATAATAAGATATGATATAGTTCATAACAATTTATTTGCTGTTGATACATTTTGACATCTTTTACACATTTTACCTTTTGTTCTTGATTTTCATATATTACATTGTTGTGAATGTCTTTTTTTGACATTGTTGTTTGGCCCGAAATGACTCAAAAAGACGATGGGCCGTTAAACAATACAAAACAAACTGTTTAGTGCTGTAAACGTAATTAAATACCTTCTGATATTCAGGGGTGTACTGGCAGATCACCTACCCCGATTTTGAAATGCACAAACATATAACACTGATGATGTCAACATAAAGACAACAAAAACGTGATTTGAGTTGTGACTAATCTTTAGAATTTTTTTTACCTATCTGTGATGATGTTTGGTATTATGATATATTAGACAGTTAAAGTGAATGGATTTTTATTCGGATGTACCAGTATGGTGGGAAAATAATATTAAAGTGACTGCATTACAATCGTATTGACAAAAATAGGTCGAATGGAAGCTAACATAAGTTATTCCGGCCGTGTATTGTGATCGGTTCAACTGACTATATCACCAACTGAGTTAGACACTATAACAAAGGCGATGACTTTGGTTTCCTGATTAGGAGTGCCGTTTCCCGCGGTAAGCCTTTGTCAAAACTGATTCGCTACTCCAGAGCTAGTTCCTAGGTATCAGGTTTTTTCTGTTGGTCTCTCGTGTCCTCGCTTCTTTTTGCTGTCTTATCGAAACGACTTTCAGGTAATATTCTGTCACTGTGTGTCGACGTCGTGAAAGCTTTTTCCTGAGTGTGGTGGTGATTGACGCTTGCTGTGGTATATTCCTTCTGAATTTTACTTTTGCCCTCTCCGTCTATTGCGTAACTAGAAGTACTGCAAATTATTACACAATATATTATTTAATTCAATGCATGATGCCATGTGTCTGTTAAGTGTGCAAAGCGTCCACTTAAGGTGTCAGTGTTATTTGGACGCGGGTAAGACACCTTCTTTCTATGTTCAAATGACGTCATAACTTTTAAGCTCTGACTAGCTCCAATACGATGAACAAAATGTCCAGCCGTGGTATTTCACTTGGCACTTCGCAGCCGTTCATTCCTAATACAATTAATGCTTTAGCGAAGTAGCTAGTCGAGAGAAGAACCAACACCGCACCTCTTCCCTGGTGTAGTCAATGGTAACGAGAGGTTTGCGAATATCAGTAATATTGCACGGTTTCTCTATCATAACAGGAACAATCCGACCTTGAAAAAGAACCGACGTATTAGGTACCCTCAAGAAACTCGTATAAACTAAACACAACAGGGATCACAAGGTTTATTGAAATTGATTCCGTGTTCAGAATACACATATAACATCATAAGGTAATTCGTTTTTGTTTTTTTTTCATTTCGCAGTCATTATTACATGATTTATATGACATACAAAATCGTATTTCGTTTCTGAGATATTGACTGATAATCAAGAAACCGAAAACTTAAACTACAGAGACGGGATATTTACGTATTTTTTTCAAAACAAGGTTATTTACCAACGTGCAGCAAAAAACATGTTGGACCCCCAATGTATGTTACACTCCAATAAACGTTCACAAAATGAAAAACAATCCTTCAATAACACACCGAGTGTCCAGGCGATGTCATTTCAGTGAGTCGCTCTTATCTGTGGACATTGTCTTTATTTTGCCGTAGCTGTTGAAAAATCCCTAAACAAATAAGTCAATCCTACTGGAAACAGGCGTTTAGGGAAATTGATTGAATATGCACTAGAGAAAAGTTTATGGTATCAGTTTACACCTTTCATCGTCGTCAATGCTGTCAGCCATGCCTCTCTCTGGTAGACACAGGTGTGCATGGTGTGGCGACTGCTCAAGTGTGTCGGATATTTGGTGGATCACTTTCATATCCTTCTCTGAATTTGAGTGACAAACGTAGGCCTCGTAACAGCGGTAGCTGTCTATAAAAACAGATCTTATGATCACTTTTAAGTAGGTATTACTTTATATAAAGAAGTAATTCCAACAGTGTGGACAAGTTATATATTTATATATATACAAATATCAAAACTAGGTCAGGAAGCCATTGTTGAAACTATATACACAACTTAGGATATCATGATTATATTATGTTCACAATATTTCACAAATCTATGATAGACAATGTGGGACTATAAGAATGGTAAATGAAAGAAATTAACCGAATTTAGTGTGGCGTGTACAGTATTTTAAAACACTTGCTGTACAACTTAACGATACACACGGTATGTAATGCAGACAAATGAATGAAAATGCTGTACGTATAGGGAATTTCACCTTGGTCTATTATGCTGATATTAATACAGTTTTGGCTCGTGACACATATCTATGGATGCTGGAATAAATACAGATTGGAATCATTAAGTAACGGTAAAGTTACCACCGCGCCAGTAGCGTATATCGGTTAACTTTGCGTTAGGCGCCGATGTAGTAGAACTTAAAACCGTACTCGAACATTTGTTTGTATTTAGAGACCTGCTTGATCTGTCAGTATGTCGTAAAAGGCGACTAACGGATATCGGGGAGTTCCGTCTGTTTTCTGTTCATGGGACACTGTAGACGCTAACATTGATTCGCTTCCTCTATTGTAACACCTGGGATCTATTGTCATTTTTCACCTCCTTACTATTTCGGTTCAGCGTTGTTTCCCGAGAAATCTGTCTTTATATGACACTGTCTGTTGCATAAACGTTAAACCCCCAAACAAACAACTTATATCATAAAATATCAAACAATGGTTTTATCACAATGGCATAAAAATACAATAATAAAACGAACGTATAATATACAGAGACGGACTCTTTGCGTCCTATATGAGGGCAGAGATTCAAGTTGTGTTCTTTGTGTTCCACATAAATAAGAAACAGAAACTCTTCTATTCTACCGTAGACAACAGCTGCCTCTAGGTGTTATATAGGTGAACATAATCTGGTCAAAAATACAACAAAGTCAATTTTCGCGCTGACAAATATGATATGTCATACTAAAGTCGTGTCAGTACCGGAAACGTAAACAGCGGGTACTCAGGATACGTAAAAATGGAAAAAAGGTTATGAACAGGAAAAACCGGCAAAAAATGAGTGACGGAGGATTGTATCCCGATAACTTGGGTGTATTACGTGTGTACCACACAGCATGTGACACCCGACCCTATGTCTTCTGTTACACCCGGAGTATTACGTGTGTACCACACACCAGGTGACACCCGTTCCTATGTCTTCCTTACACCCGGAGTATTACGTGTGTACCACACACCATGTGACCCCCGTTCCTATGTCTTCCGTTACTCCCGGAGTATTACGTGTGTCACACACAGCATGTCACACCCGTCGCTAAGTCTTCCGTTACCCCCGGAGTATTACGTGTGTCACACACAACATGTGCCATCTTCGTGATGTCTCCTGTTAAATCCAGTACCCTGTATAATTATGTGGGTCACGGAGGACCTAAGAACACAACGAACTGATATTTAGTGACAATAGGTACGGGTATCATTGTATCCCGATAAATTGGGTGTATTACGTGTGTACCACATAGCATGTGACACCCGACCCTATGTCTTCTGTTACACCCGGAGTATTACGTGTGTACCACACGCCAGGTGACACCCGTTCCTATGTCTTCCTTACCCCCGGAGTATTACGTGTGTACCACACACCAGGTGACACCCGTTCCTATGTCTTCCTTACACCCGGAGTATTACGTGTGTACCACACGCCAGGTGACACCCGTTCCTATGTCTTCCTTACACCCGGAGTATTACGTGTGTACCACATGCCATGTGACACCCGTTCCTATGTCTTCCGTTACTCCCGGAGTATTACGTGTGTCACACACAACATATCACACCCGTCCCTATGTCTTCCTTACACCCGGAGTATTACGCGTGTACCACACACCATGTTAAACCCGTTCCTATGTCTTCCGTTACACCCGGAGTATTAAGTGTGTCACACACAGCATGTCACACCCGTCGCTAAGTCTTCCGTTACACCCGGAGTATTACGTGTGTACCACACGCCAGGTGACACCCGTTCCTATGTCTTCCTTACACCCGGAGTATTACGTGTGTACCACATGCCATGTGACACCCGTTCCTATGTCTTCCGTTACTCCCGGAGTATTACGTGTGTCACACACAACATGTGCCATCTTCGTGATGTCTCCTGTTAAATCCAGTACCCTGTATAATTATGTGGGTCACGGAGGACCTAAGAACACAACGAACTGATATTTAGTGACAATAGGTACGGGTATCATTGTATCCCGATAAATTGGGTGTATTACGTGTGTACCACATAGCATGTGACACCCGACCCTATGTCTTCCGTTACACCCGGAGTATTAAGTGTGTCACACACAGCATGTCACACCCGTCCCTAAGTCTTCCGTTACACCCGGAGTATTACGTGTGTACCACACACCAGGTGACACCCGTTCCTATGTCTTCCTTACCCCCGGAGTATTACGTGTGTACCACACACCATGTGACCCCCGTTCCTATGTCTTCCGTTACTCCCGGAGTATTACGTGTGTCACACACAGCATGTCACACCCGTCGCTAAGACTTCCGTTACACCCGGAGTATTACGTGTGTCACACACAACATGTCACACCGTCCCTATGTCTTCCGTTACACCCGGAGTTTTACGTGTGTCACACACAGCATGTGCCATCTTCGTGATGTCTCCTGTTAAATCCAGTACCCTGTATAATTATGTGGGTCACGGAGGACCTAAGAACACAACGAACTGATATTTAGTGACAATAGGTACGGATATCGGAGTTCAAGCAATTGGCACTCGGATTATTTGTATGATTTAACTTTGGGTTTAGTTATATAACGAACAAGATAGTAACGTGAGTTGCGGTAGAAACACACAAAGCGAAATGTATTTGTTGATGCATACTCCTAATTTTATCAATTCCTGTAGTTATGCTTTAAAATATATCCTTACTGACATGTATTGATGTTAAACCACTCCGCCGGCAAAGTGTAAATGACTGTATATAATAAACCTCGCAGACTGTGCCTCCTAGGTCGGTAACTCGATTAGACACGGTCTGTGATTCCTTAATAACAGACGCTGTATATTCTGACATTAGTAGTATTTGTTTACAACGTTGAACGCAGTTGCTCATGGCGGTATTGATAGACAAGATACAAGAAGTTGGTATTATCTTCCGTTTTCCCGTCAGCCATGGTTGTGGTGATACCCGTAACAAGGTAGAATCACAGTTCAGCAGGAAAACAGGGTTGCACACCTCAATCTACAGAATGAATACGGAACTCCTCACCGAAATTATATATACAAAAGTTATTCAGGAAGTAACATATTGGGAATTCCCAGTATCACTCTACAGTGTCCAGCAATAGGACAGTTCTGCGAGGAAGTTCATTGGCTGCGTGCTATAAATAGTTCAGTGTTTGTTGTATATGGAGTGACGACTTTTGGAACAGTAAACATGTTTTTTTTTACTTTCTTCTTGTGTGACTAGGTGATATCGGTTTATTTTTATCATTTACTCTGTTTTACCTATATCTACTTTCGATTCGTCTCTGTGTGTTCAATACGAGTTTCCTTTAATTTGCAACGACTTTTACTTCCTGTTGTCTTCCTGTATCCTACTTTAATTAAGCTCGCTGAGAACAAATTCACATGGATTATAATTAGCCGTAATTTCTCTCGCAAAGTGTTTCAACATTATAGTTTTATTGTTTTAAAATTTGAATGTAAATATGCACATTTGCATCTGGTATGTATGTAATACATTTCAGTCAGCATAGGTCATGATCAGGCAGAAAAATACCTGATAATATATGAATAAGGGTCCATCTTTCACAAATATTATATATATATATAAACTTCATATGTTGTAAGGTTTGGTGTACAATGTACCCCGACAAGGGGTGCGTGACTGGTTCATTGTTAAGTTAACCTATAACCCACTGTACCTGGTGATGTGGTGTGGGTGTATTTATAAACCGTGTAGTACGTATTACGGGTATCTTTATCCAAGTATGCGTCACCGACATAATTACAATAGAAGATGTGGAATCGGAAACCTTAACAAAGAATTTTTGACTGATGTATGATATCTAATATATAACAGGATATCCTAGAATGCGTCACTTAAACGATTACAATAGACGATGAGGGATAGGAAACCTTGACAATGTATTGTTGACCGATGTATAACATAAAGTATATGACAGGGTATTCCAATATTCGTCAATTAACTAATTACAAGAGAAGATGTGGGATTTGAAACCGTGACGATGTAATGTTGACCGATGTATGATATAAAGGATATGACAGGGTATCCCAATATTGGTCAATTAACTAATTACAATAGAAGATGTGGGATTTGAAACCTTGACGAAGTAATGTTGACCGATATATAACATAAAATATATGCCAAGGTATCCCAATATTCGGCAATTAACTAATTACAATAGAAGATGATGGAGTTGAAACCTTGACAACGTATTGTTGACCGATGTATAACATAAAGTATATGATAGGGTATCCCAATATTCGTCAATTCACTAATTACAATAGAAGATGTGGGATTTGAAACCTTGACGAAGTAATGTTGACCGATATATAACATAAAATATATGCCAAGGTATCCCAATATTCGGCAATTAACTAATTACAATAGAAGATGATGGAGTTGAAACCTTGACAACGTATTGTTGACCGATGTATAGTATAAAGTATATGACAGGGTACCCAATATTCGTCAATTAACTAATTACAAGAGAAGATGTGGGATTTGAAACCTTGACGATGTAATGTTGACCGATGTATGATATAAAGGATATGACAGGGTATCCCAATATTGGTCAATTAACTAATTACAATAGAATATGTGGGATAGGAAACCTTGACAATGTAATGTTGACCGATGTATAACATAAAGTATAGGACAGGGTATCCCAATATTCGTTACTTAATTAATTACAATAGAAGATGTGGGATTTGAAACCGTGACGATGTAATGTTGACCGATGTATAACATAAAGTATAGGACAGGGTATCCCAATATTCGTTAATTAATTAATTACAATAGAAGATGTGGGATAGGAAACCTTGACAATGTATTGTTGACCGATGTATAATATACAGTATATGACAGGGTATCCCAATATTCGTCAATTAACTAATTACAATAGAAGATGTGGGATAGGAAACCTTGACGATGAGTTGTTGATCGATTTATTAAAATTGTGTTTTAGGAGTGTTACTGCACTCAGACTAACTATTAATCCCTTCCATATGATGAAAACCTTTCGTTACAGAAACAATATCTCTATAAAACTTCTGAGTATTTGAAACATTTGCCAACACATACTGACTTACTCTATTTTCCAATAAATATAGTATTATCAAGATATTGATGGTGTATTATACAGGTACAAGTCTGGAAAATTTGATATAAAGAAAATAAATGCCGAGCAGGAAACATCGGACACATACAAGAGTGACTACTACTACCAGAAGAGTAAACTATATCTGGTAACAAAGACTAGTATACATGTGCTAACAATTGTTTAATTTATGTAACTTGAAGGCATAAGACTTTATTTCAAATATTCCGATCTACGTTTTGATATAATTGATTTATTTGCAGTACAGGGTGTGCTTTAATCATTATTAAATTGGTTTTTCCTTCATTTTAAATTTCAACTAGTTTCTGTAAATCGAATGGTGGATCCGATGCTATATTGATATTTGATTATGCTAGTTCAGAAATCATTGAATATTATTCTGATATTCATCTTTTTATTTTATAAAACTTCTTTTTTCTATTCTTTTAAATAAGCCCTATGGTAAAATTCGCTGTTACATACTGATATTATTTCAATTGCTACATGTAGCATAGCCTACGCCCGTCCATACTAACGTTAACGATATTTTTATCAATTATTACAGATAATGCTGATGTACAAGATGAACAGAATATTAAACCAGACTGACGTAACAGTCACGTGTGTACATCCGGGTATTGTACGAACCAATATGATGGAAGAATTCCAGCAACAGGCCTCGTTTTTATACAGGGGAGCGATATCCTGTGCTAATTGTCTAGGTATGTGCCAGTTAGGAAGTAGATACATTTAATCGGTTTGACTTATTATTGTGAACTCGAGAAAAAAATTCTATAATAACATTACAGGTCTTAAATCTCTTTTCGAGAACATAACTGTCTCTTCAATTTTCGGCTATCTGAAAGCTGTTGGTCTTTTTAATAACATTTGAGTCACCATAGCCACTTTCAATATTCAAATTGTCGTTTGTGTTTTACTTTTAAGTTTGTTTGATGTTTTCACTTTATATTTGTTTTTGTCGACCACTTGTTGGACCTAATGACATATTCTGTGATGATGGGCCCGTTAAGCTTATCAATACTGTTAAAGTATTGATCGTGATATACTTCAGCAGCATGTCTTAGAACTTGGTGTCTGACACAATTTAGTTGATACAATCGCAGAAGTTTTGAATTATAACGTATCCATGTTGTACAGTAAGACATTTTTCGTGGCAAATATTCATTTCTGTGGGTTGTTTGTTAGTGAACATTGCATATCATGGTTCGCTATGGTGTGTCATCTGTTACTCTCGTTGCCGTTTTGGTAAGCTTTGTGTACTGATTTTGGTGTCTTTTTGTTTTCTGTATTACCTTCCCGTATTATTCAAACTAGATATTAGAGAGGTTACCCCAGTATAATATCAATGGACTAGATATTAGAGAGGTTACCCCAGTATAATATCAATGGACTAGATATTAGAGAGGTTATCCCGGTATAATATCAATGGACCTGATATTAGAGAAGTTACCCCAGTTTAATATCAATGGACTAGATATTAGAGAGGTTATCCCGGTATAATATCAATGGACTAAATATTAGAGAGATTATCCCGGTATAATATCAATGGACCTGAAATAAGAGAGGTTACCCCAGTTTAATATCAATGGACTTGATATTAGAGAGGTTACGCAAGTATAATATCAATGGACTAGATATTAGAGAGGTTATCCCGGTGTAATATCAATGGACCTGATATTAGAGAGGTTACCCCAGTTTAATATCAATGGACTAGATATTAGAGAGGTTATCCCGGTATAATATCAATGGACTAGATATTAGAGAGGTTATTCCGGTATAATATCAATGGACTAGATATTAGAGAGGCTAACCCAGTTTAATATCAATGAACTTTATACTAGAGAGATTAACCCAGTATAATATCACTGGACTTGATATTAGAGAGGTTAACCCAGTATAATATCACTGGACTTTATGTAAGAGAGGTTAACCCAGTATAATATCAATGGACTTGATATTAGCTGAGTTTATGGCATTGTTTGTTGTTTGAACAGGATTATCGACGTCCGTAGAACAGGGGGCCTGGACGTCTATTAATACAGTAGTGAACCCAGAACTGACCGGTGTCCGAGATGTCTACTTCAACAATTCAAAACCAGAGACCATCAGATCGCACGCAAGGTATATAACCAAAACATACAATGTCTACACCAATCTTGTAAACACATTATTAGTATTTCTCCTATAAAAAGTTCTGTTAGATGTAAGATGTGAATGTTATCCTTTACAATGACTAAAGAGGTCTCAGTTATTTGTGCATACCATCTACCCTGCCATTTTTTATATCTGCTTAGACTATCGCAATAATCTGTAAGTAAGCTTGTGTTTGTTCCCTTATTACAACCCACCAAATTATGTAACTTGTATGTCTATATAGAGTTTTTGTTCCAATGCACGCCATGTCGTGATGTTATCTAGTAGATCCCGTTCCCTGCGTGCGACTTTGGTATCATCAGTTGAAAATGTAACTGACTTCAGCTTATGGTGGAGGAAATATGTGTTTGCAATCATGGCGGAGTAAAACAGTGTTTGTACTGAGCAACGTTGGTTTTATGCATCTGATACGTCGTGTGCATATTCCATAAGTTTACTTTATTCTTTGTTAAGTCCATTAGTTGGATAATGGGGAAATGTGCCATAACTACTCTAATGCATCTCGAGTGACCTCCCTTTGATTGCTATCTAAAGCATTTTAGTGTACAGGTATTATATAGATTTATCTGTGGTTCGTTGTAGGTAAAGAGTTAAACATCCAATCAACAACCACGTACCTCCATATGTATAGTGTATGTGTGCCGGAGGCAGGGTATGTTAATGAAGTTGCCTTTTTGTGATAATTGGGATCTGATGTCGACTGTATCACCCCTTAGTGACAGGTGTATATTTTATGAAGTACATTGATATTTTATATCATCCGGTAAATTTCGTACATTTATCTCATTTTTACGATTTGTTCACATCGGATGGTGTGATTGGTTGTATATCATGAGATAACGGAGCAGAGCAAAGTATAACTAGGTCACTGTTACTTTAGCCTTTGGTACGTTAGTCGGTAATTATGTCCTTCAGATGTAATACTTTGTACACCAGCATCAAGTAAGGTTTTTGCTTATTCCATGGACAAGTTATGATGTGGGAATCATGATACCTTTTCATATGTTTTGGCGTTTTTCCAGTTAATAATAACTGCACAATTCATAATATCATTAATCTTTTGAGAAATGTGGTTTTTATTTCGACATTGAGTTTTACTGTTGTGTGTTGACTCTATGGTATGCATTATTTCCACTTTTTCTAAAAGATCTTTTACATGTTTAGACATTTAAAATTTTTTTTTTTTCATTTCTATATATCAGGGTAAAAGAAGACCAGGAATCACTATGGCAGTTTTCACTAGACCGGGTGAAATATCATCTACCAGAAGACATTCTTCAGGACCTTATAACGAAATGATGTTTAGGATGTAATTGTCCTCTCATTGCATCTATTGACATGAGATAGCTTTAATATACCTTGATGTTCTGAAATTTTATAAATATGCGACAATTTCTATATGTCAGTGTGATTCTGATATCCACTGGTCTTTAAAAGTCGCTATCAGATCTGCGGTATCGCAGAAATAAAAATGAAGGACCAAACCCTGCCTCCAGCACTCAGACAGATAGCTAGACATATATAACACACATTAAGAAATGCCCTGATATGATGTTAGGTGTTAAAAGGAGGTTAAGTAAAATAAAACCAACAACTAAATCACCTTTAGATCCAAGGTTTATATTTACACAATCGGGCATATTAGCGAAACCGCATCATCATCGCCAAGATCGAAATCAAAGTGTATACATACAGAACACAACTAAATGAACTGGAAGAATCCAGGATTCCTTGCTACATGTTACATTTCCTTACTAAGGAGACAACGAAAGGGACGGAGAGGATCCGGGATTCCTCACTGCATTTTACATTATTATCCCCCGCTTTCACCGAAACGGGGAATATTAATTTGGGTTTGTCTGTCTGTCTGTCTGTCTGTCTGTCTCTGTCTGTCTGTCACGCTTCGTTTCCGTGCAATAACTGCAACAAATGTTAACCGATTTTCGTCAAACTTAGTCACAGGGTTAAATGCCTTAAGGGCTCGGCTAAATTCGTTGACCACTTTCAGCGGATTTCATTTGGCGGAGTAACGGCCGCTTGAATAACGAAAAATGTCATTATCAGTTGCGTTTCGTTTCCGTGCAATAACTACAACAAATGTAAATCGATTTTCTTCAAACTTGGTCACATGGTTAAATGTCTAAAGGGCTCGACCAGGTTTAATGACCACTGACAGCGGACTCCATTTGGCGGAGTTATGGCCCCTTGAATAACGAAAAACGTCATTATCTTCCGTTTCTGTTTATTAACTCGCGCAAATAGTATATGATTGTCTTCAAACTTAGTAACAGGGTTCAACGCGCTAAGGGCTCGGAAAAGTTAGACAACCACGTTGATGGGACTCCATTTGCAATTATCTGCAATTTCCGCTTAATACCTCTAGCAAACATTACATAAGGCTTTTTTTCTTTGAGTTTCAAGCAGGTTTCAGCAGCACGATACTCACATGGTTAAACCTAACCTCAATAAAGTTTACCTTCAATATGTCCTGAAAGCGAGGATATACATTCCACGAGTTTGCTATTAGCTACAGAGAGTGCTTACGTCACGCACGTTGACGGATATATTCAGTAAATAATTAATCACGGTGAACCCTGGGATATCTTTGTGTAAGTAAGGTGAGGAACAGGATATATCATTATGATTTATATTATATAAAGATAAGAGATTGTTCACTCTCTTATATTGTTTCTATTTGTTTTATTATTTAAAATCGTCTTAACGGATGAAACATACATTTTTGTCTTGGTTCCTGTTGTATTTTATTTTGTCAATTATGTCATTTAAAGTAATTCACGATCAGTCTAGAGTTCCGTTGATGTGGGTTTTTTTTGCCTTCTTAATATGCCTCGGCCAGTGCTTTTATTAAATGATAATTCAATGTGAATATATTTCAGTGCATATCAATATAATTAATAACTTAGTGTTACTGGGACGGACTAAGCCAGGGAAAATTGCAATGAATGTTGGTTTGATGTATGAGATACGCTACTTCACGTCCATTTTGTCCTCGTGTTAACGCTTTTATTGTTATTTTTATTTTGTGTATTTGAATGGACAATCAGGAAAAAAATGAACAAATGTCCTTATAGATAAAGACAATCAGTGTTCGCAATAAATTAATATTGTTATAATTAAAATGTCACTTTTTGTCTGCTTGCCCCACGTGTGGTCGCTGGCTATAACACCTTTTGTTTATTGTTATGTTGTTTGGTGTTGGGGTAAATATGTTTACGATGGCGTTTAAGTATTATATATGTTTAATGACCAGAATGCCATTTTTCCCAAACAAATTTATACTGAAAATGTATATCTCCCGAACAATGTCTTATTCGGGTTTTTTATGAATGATATTACACCAGCATTTATTAGGCATAGCAAATGCCTGCCTATATTTCTCGTCCTCTGGTAGATATCAAAGCAGGCCTTTTTATATCGGTATGAATTGAATGAACACATTGTGAATGTATGTTTTCCAAAATTATTCTAATTCAAATTTTGTCATTATAAGTGTACTCTCTAACTTGTTCACAAGATGCGCTGGTGTTAAAAATATGATATAAGCTGCTTTACATAAAATAGTTCTGTAAATACATTCAAGTTTTAAGACAAAATAATGCAAAAATATAAAAAAAAAAAAAAGCACTGTAACACATTTTATATTATAGTGAAAGAACAATAGTTAATTTTAGTGAAACACGATTATTGTCTTACAACTGCCAGGTTTTCAAAGAAGTAATGATAAATGGAATTCATACAATTTGGGTGACAATATTTCCATGATTTTAATCAAAATGTTGAATTTTAATATATGCATTTCATTTGAATTCTACCTTGAAAGTCCCTCTGTTTGGCGTCATACGAATATTATGTTATATTTTCTTTTATAATATTGATATTTACAACATATTTACATTTATCAGCATTGCTTCTGTTAGTACTCCATAATTTATTTATAATGCAGAGGTTGGCAATGTGCACCATCGGACGTCGTGGTTCCTTCCGGGTCTTCTGTACAGTGATCACTGAGGAAACCAAACTGACACCTTTGTCCCACTGTATATGTATCGTAAAAGGCGCCTAGTTTGGAGATGCGGATGCTTTCTTCTATGTCATGAGTTAATATACTGCCCCCCCCCCCCTTTTTCCGTCCTTTTAACTCTCTTTCCGGCGTCCGTCTTTATAAGACCATGCCTGTTTCCAGGATGTTAAACCCCGGCAAAAGCAGCAAAAATGACATACTGCTAGCAAAAGTTCAAACGTCGTTACGTAACTAGCAATAATTTATGTAAGGAGAGCAGTTCATAAACGCATCGCATATTTCTACGACCAGGTAAACAATTTCCCATTCAGGCTTTAGGTTATACAGTTGCCTTCATAATATCGTTATGTTTGTTAATCTAACATTGCTTTATACTTTGATAAGGAGGACCAATGACACGTGGGATAGTGCCTGCTTTGTTGTTTTGATATTAATTGTTTAATCTGTTGTTTATTATTTACACTATATTTGATCCTTTCTGTTCAAAATATAATCAACCCCTCTAGGCAGGAATAAGTATACTGAAACGATTATTTTCTTGAAATTCAGGTTGGACGTTTATTGCATACTGATAGCAATATTATAATGATTTCCATGAATAATACAAAATAATATCCAACGAGTGTGGTTCATAACGCAATTTTACTCTATTACTGTTCCTATTAAATTCCGTTTGTTCGAAAACTTTCTCAAGGTGTTGTTTTTACACACTGATATATGGTGGCATGTTTTATACATGTAACAGATCTGAAACAGCACTCATACGGGTAAATACGTATGTGTTGCGTTTAGTCAAATCAAATATAATAATTGCATACGCAGCGTATCTATTTTTCTGTTTTGTAATCTAGACACGTATGCGTTCGAAATGTTTATGCATTAAAAGAGTCATAAACTGATTTTGAAATTTCATTATTACCATATTGTCGATGACATGTGTCAACATATCGTTAACAATCCCAAACAATAAGAATCGTTGTTTACATAGCCAGTGATTTGCTTTGAAAATAGTTTGATATTTTTTCCATGAATATATTGGTCATTGTTCGGCGACCAGAGAATTATAACTGTATTGTGATTCTAAATAAAACGGGAAACCCCTTTGTCGAATTGTCAATTTTTTGTTGTGATTACTTTGCGTCTGGGTAAATATGTTTTGAAAATGCTTTTAAAAATGCCATTTACAAACAACATACACACAACGCAATGTCTTGCCAACGTTACCGGCTTTGTCCAATAGTTACTAGTATTTTCCGACGGTTATACAAAAGCAAGTGTTTCCTTTGACGTTTTAAAAGAAAAAACTTTAATATCTAAATTCAACAAACAACAAACTTGTATTTGATATCAAGAATAATGATGATTAATAGCATGTTCATGTAACAACAGTCTAACATAGCCTGCACACGAGAAACAAGCGACCAATACCTGGGATTCACGAACTGTCATTGGCCTGTCCTGACGGGACACAAACAAATAGGCCCGGACCCCGTTGTCACGAACTTTCATTGGCCTGTCCTGACGGGACACAAACAAATAGGACCCCGTTGTCACGAACTTTCCCTGGCCTATCCTTACGGAAAACTAACGAGCATGACCACGGTTTCCCTTCTTTCTTGGCCTATCTTAACGTGAACAATGTCTTTGTATAGGCAAATTTAGTTAGGATAAGTATGACGTAATGTCTTTCACATAGATCTGCTGAATTAATGATTATTAAAAAAATACTCTGACTTTGCAACATTTCAAGCAATTCTGTACATTTCATACACAGAAGTCAATAAATCTGGAATCTGTGAAAAACAATAAATATTTAAAACATTAAAAACGCATTCCTCCAAACCCATTGACATGTTCAATGATATACAATTAATTACCAAAAACAAAACACAATACTGTATGAGACTTACTGACTTTAGAGTCATTTATCATAAAAAATCCATCTTAAAATATGACTCTATATACATACCACTTGCCTATTAACTACTAATTATTGTATGACGCTTTTTTACAACCTAGTGCGTAGGTCGTCTGAAAGCGGTTCACAAATTATTATCCGCGGTTATAGGACCTTTGCAACTAGCCAATATCTTTCTAAACTCATTTGGGAGCATATAGCCGGTGCTGCCATTTCGGCATTCATTGCTAGCATTCAGCAATTCTAGTACTGCCCAACCACGTACCTATTTACAGCTGAGTACACTGAAACAATCGGAGTAAAGTATCTTGCTCAAAGATACAACACAGTGCCGTGCCGTGACTCGAACCCGCAACGAGCCCGGCGTTCTGCCACTAGACTACCATACCTCCGTATTAAGATAACTTCTATTATGACATCATTCCAAGAAAACTGTTTTCTAAAATCATCACATGTCTGTAAAGTCTCCATACCATAAATTCCAAATTAATTTGTTCTAAAAGTGAGTTCTCTTCCTTCGGCGGTATTTATAGGCAGGTTTGTTTAAGTAAGCAGAACGTACGGCACACAGATACAATAATTTATATAAACTATCCTTCTCACTCTGATTCTTTGTCCGAACGTAAGCATGCATATAAAAATACGGATAAGACTAGACACACAATATAAACAAACCCTTTTTCTGATAGGTGGTAAAATGAACCTATACATTATGGGAATCTACCTTTAGATGTAGATATTCAATTGTAAGTTTAACCGTATTTGATATAGCAACCAATGAATTAACCGAAAAATGTAAATATTGTTACTTATTACAATCACAAAAATCACAGTGAAAATGTAACTAAAAACAAAATTGTTCCATTGCCCCCTGCCCTTGTGTTTGGTGAAATTGGTATCAGCTCTATTAGATAACGTGCTATTTCATGCTCTACTCTTTTTTGTTTTAGTTATTCCCATTTTCATTTAATCTTTTCTGATCTTTTTTTCTGTGTACCTTTCAAATGTAAAATAATTTAAAATACCATACTGTGTATACATGATACTCGTGTCTGTTCAGAACTTATCGCTATATTTGTATTAAAGTTATCTAGTCACTCTCTATTGAGTTTTAAAGTCAACTATTGTCTCCCATTTTTACGTTTGGTTAATGTCTTTATTTTGCATTTGTTTTTGTCGACCACCTGTTGGCACTAAAGACCTTTTGGGGTTTATGGGAGGTTAATCATGTACTAATAATAACAATTATAGTGTATACCCTTCAGATATGCAATAAATAATAAATAAGTCCAAATTCATACACAAAAATTATGGCTTTCCTAGACTAGAACTCTTTGTCAGGCAAGGATATATATCAAAGTGAGGTGGGAGAGTTAACCCTTAGGCCGAATCCAGAGAGGAAATAAAATTAAGGAACTCTCAAGTGGTCACGGTGCATTTGTCTGTCTGCTTACCATGACAGCTTGCTACAAAGAAAAGAAAAATAACATCAAACACATAAAATGACTAGTTGTCTCCCCTTCATGCAAAATTTCAAAACCAAGATATGTATCGTGAGGAAAATTTATTCCATAAAAATAAAGGAGTTTAAAGTGAGAATTGTTATACGTGACATTATCGAGCTAAATACTAGAACAGGCATATCGATACTATTGTTTAACGTACGCAGTGAACAACACAAGTCATGGAATTGGAACAAACCATAAACAGTAAGCGATAGAACTGTGAAAGAAAATTAGAGGCTGAACCTAGATTTCGGCGATTTTAAATGTTGCATACGTTTCTTGTTTCATCCGATATGCAGCATAAATAAATATCCATATGTTATACAATCTACCCGTAGAAGCTTTCTGAATAATAGATTCATAAGTAAAACATATGGTAAGTATGAGCATAAGTCTAAAAGCGTCGGATATTAAATCATGAACGCCATAAAATCTCGAGTGGAATCAGGAAATAGCTTACCCATTCGTAACACCTCGGTCAAATCGAATAGAAATGTTACTTTCTGGTAACACGAGACACAATAAATAAGTCCCCCATGTGGAAAGTAAAACAAACCATGCCTGCACAAAAATCAGTAATCGAAAGGATGCTTAGTGCCAGGAACAACGTTTTAATTGTGGCATCCGATATGATGTTTCCTGCCAATTTGAGGATGGTGTGTTACTTAGCACTATCTAGTCCTTAACAAACCTAAAAACACTGAAACCTCACAGATGTGTATCTGATCATAGAATTTGATAGTCAGTTTAGGCATACTTACTCCATCTCGCACACAAAGTGCATGGTGGCAGCACAGTTGGCACTTGCCCATTTTCCGGTTGCTTTCGACATGGTTAGGCACTTTTTGTTGGCCGTATCGGCGGGTTCACCATAAGCCAAGTACGTGTAAGCGAGTTCTGGTCTCCCGACATTCCACAGAAATCGACCGTCGGCATTCGCCTCCGCATCCATCCACAGGGTGGCAGTTGTTGCAGCTTTGATAAAATGGCCGAACAAAGTGTCACACCACAAATCATGACGATCAGTACCGTGCATCACGGATTGCAATATTTATACACATGATATATACAACAATGATCATTAATTTTCTACCAATTGTGAAGTATGTATTTGGTTATTTCGCATGCCTTCCACAGTGGAATCTATTAATTCAAACATGTTTGTCCCGTGCATAAACAGAAGATTTGCATTTACCATCAAACGCCCCGTTGTTGTACAGGAAATCTTTCTCCTCAACGTTGTTGACCTTCAGCAGATGTCCAGAAATTCCGTCCTTTTCACAATACGCCTGGAAAAAGAGTATACAAAATACTTGATGTCATGCAATTTTCTTGTGTTCGTCACCACCTCGTTTTCATATCATTATAATTAAGAAAATTTTAAGCAAACAAAATTTAAACAAATCGCTATCTTGTTTAGCTCAATATATCGGTATTCAAAGTGTAGATGAAGAGCACAATCACTTGTAACACTCTAATAACATTTATCATATACAATGTAATAGTTGAATTTTCTGCCGATAGACTTTGCCTGACACAGCAGCAGCTAACGCAGTTAATACTTCTGTACAGTGGGTAATGCTGTTATAGAGGCTTGGTTTCATTTGTTTTGATAAGTGTCTATAAGCAGCAAAGGTCATTTAAGGACGTGCTTTCCTGTGCTGTGATTCATGCGTGCACATTGAAGTGTAGATTGTATGAAATAGTAGATGGACATATAATTTATATTGCAGTTTTGATAACTTCACCAACATCTTGATTTATTTGTCGGCTGATCAACAATGTTATATGAGTTTTACATGTTTTGTAAATGTATATTACATTACTAGAATTATAAACACAGGCGTGATTTGCTATTAAGACTACTCACTTGTGCATTTGCGCGGTTCAGATTTTCTTTCACGATCAAGTAGAACGACTCTGGCGACTCCAAGTCTCTTCCAAACTGGCTTTCTGTTGTCATGGATATACAGGTTGAAACGTTGATTAATTATTAACAAAGCACATGGTACAGGCATTTTATTTAACGATGCATATGAATCATGAAAGAACTTAAGCTCCTGCGTGTTGTCGTGATAAACACGGGTATGATAATTAAACACGTAATGGAGTAGTCGTAAGTATACTGACGATAACATGTACCTGTTTTTTAGAGATCAGCTTGAGGCCGTCTAATTAAGAAAACCAAATAGAACCTGGGTGTACATAATTGTCTTTGAAAACATTAACAGACGCCAGATTAACACGGAGACCCTTGTAACAACACAGAAAGAATATGTCAATATAAAGAAAGATACGCCTCTCTGTTCAACTCAAAGAAATCCAAGTAATGTCAGTTCCTCAGAGCGAGAACTGAGTAAGTGACATAGAAACAACAAGGCACACTTCAAAGCATATCGATATGAGAAGTCCCCGAAAGTATTGAGGGTTTGCATAAGTGTCTTCTGCTAGGGATATAAGTGACAAAACCCGATCATCTGCTCCTATTCAATACTTGGATGTATATTTTTTCTCATGTATCTACTCTTTCTTTTTCGGTTTTGCATCCGTAGGCACAGTTTGTAATCAATATTAAGAAAAACGATGTTGTGAGGCTTTAAAATAGCATATAAATCAACTATATGATAAAGATATTGTGTTCAGAATGGTTAATCTCAATGCTTTTTAAATCAAGTATGGTTCAGTAGGTTTGTCGTGCACGGTCTTTGTTAGCAAATGACAGCCATTTACATGTCATTGAGTCAACAAATGAGGTTTTTGTTCTATTTTGTAATTTTCAATGTTTACAGAGTACCTAACCATGGATGACCTCAAATGACAGCGTAGCGACATTATGTTCACGGAATTGTTAGATCATTAATTTAACAAGAGACCTATTGAACATACTGATAGAGAGCGGACATGCATTGGAACTGTATTTGCTAAAGATACACAACATATAAACGCATCATATTTGTGAAGTATGGTTCAGATATATGTAAACATGTGTTTGTATTGCTGCTCATTGTTTGGCCTCATCGATCGAATTACGAAGATTAGAATTTAGTCAGCACGAGGACATGTATCAAATGATAAACAAATAGCTAGTGTATTGCTTATTAAGTGTTAAAAATGTTCTATATAAGGACTATCGAACGACCTAGAATGTTTTACTTTAAACTAGCGTAACAAAATTAAACTGAGAAACCCATTTCATGACATATGACAAAACGATCGAACATATCAGTCTTGGTTATTTATACCCATCCTATGGTACCTAATTCAAATGCATTGTACATAAAATACGAATAATATAGAGAATAAGACATGCCTTTTTCCATATCACACCCGGTATCAACCCGAGACTGCAATATCAGCCCAAGGGCCAAAGGCCCGAGGACTGCTATTGGTCGAGGGTTGTTTATTACATACTTACTAGTAAAAGTTACTTTATTATTATCTATTTTTCTTTTGAAATATTGAAAAACGAAAAATTTACAAAAGGGTTGTGATACGGGTTTTGCGGGCTGATACGGGTTGTGATGTGTAATACGGCGGGGGCTGATACGGCTTTTGGGGTGTGATACGGCGAGGGGTGATATGGATAAGAGCAATTGTGTCGTATCGCATATATAAAAAAACGTATGTATTAGGAAGTATGTAATAAAAGACGGTATATAACTTCATCAGACGTCTGTAGTTATGTATTCAATACGCATACATGTTCAAACGTTTGATTATTTAGAACAAATTTCAACATTGATGTGCTAGAGCTTGGTTAATTGAGCGAGAACCAATGATTATTAGAGACAAGTCTGTTGATTTGAATATTGGTGACAGAGCGAAGGCTAAACTCATCAGAAGCTATTGAACTGACCAGGAAGATGTCAACAAACCACTCGAACCGAACAGTATAATTACATGTTTAGCAATTATATATATTTGTTTTAACGTCCGATATTGTTAAACAATCGAAGGCTTCGTCGTTTTGCCATGTGTTTCATCAATCTGATCTCGTTCCAAAGATTGGATTAGAAAATTATTAAGTCACCTAGTACCCCGGTTTTCTCCCGTTTTTAAACCCTTTCCTATCTGCTCACTCTAGTATAGTAATATAAAGTCAGCATCAGATCCGCGCTATCACCGGGAGGCAAGCATACCAACATACCCTGTCTCCTACATACACACACACAAATACGCATACACTACACACATGGAGGCACTTCCTTAAATGACCTTAGCTGTAAATAGGACGTTAAACAAAATTAAACCAAACCACACAAATCGCTCTATGCGTATGTGGCCCTTGCTGCGACGGAGTCGTGAATGGCCGACCATATAGTGGAGTATCTTTAGTTTCGTATTTCTACAGAATGGATCATGAACATCACTTACGCATCCAAACGGTTGTATTTGCCAACGCCACTTCTGAATCAGCAGTGCCAAGGAAAGATCGGCAATCCGAAAGGTGCTCTGTGAATGTGAGGTAATGACATCCGTCGGGATGATTCCGGCAACGGACCACGCAGTCGTCAAGCTGGGGAATAAACTCTCTCCAGTTGGTTGGGCTGTAGACCTTACCTACACGTGACTGGTCAGCAACCCAGGTCTTCCCAGGGTAGGAATATCGTTGGGTCTTCTGTCTGTTGTCTATAAAGGATAGTATTTATTATAATGATAAAGCAATTTTTCTTTTATAATTCATCAGCAAATAAAGACGAAATTAAGCAGTTATTTGAAAAGATAGTTTATGTTAATTTCGAATGGTTTGCTTTATCGTTACCAGCCCTCTGTGTCCTCCACGTGCCTGAATTTAAATGTTACATTTTATGCATGATTGACTTTTGTGATGACTGAACAGTGATGAATCCACATCTACATATTTGTAAATATGTTTACATAGAAAGATACCCTGGTTCACCAGTTGTAATTATAATGTGACCGGGCGGAATGCTGTGCTGGATGCCTTCGGCATTGTGTTTCAGTGAGATAGCACTATATAGTGTCCATCAGATCCGCGCTATTACAAGGAGGCAAATACACCAACCTATCCTGTCTCCGGCACACATACACACATGCTCGCTTACACAACACACTCATGAAGGCACGTCATTAAATGACTTTAACTGTTAAAAGGATGTTAATAGGATGTTAACAAAATAAAACAAACCAAAACGTATTTTAATTGGAATTATCGTAATTCATGGGGTTTCATCTAAATCTGGAATCAATCACTTGATCTTATTTATATATTTATATAATGTTATGTCATAGAAGACAACATTTCAACATTATCTCTCTGGTCTTCATACATAGTTTTATCGAATCCCAGTTCAAGCAACGCTGTATGTTAATACTTCGATATTCTCTTTGTAGTAAACCTGTCCGGGGGCACCGACCGATAGGAAACGATGTCACAACGATAAGCCGCTGCAGTTTAATTTTCGCCCTTTCCGCCTTACGTTAAGAGGTGGACTTTATCATTATAGATAACATTTGTAAACAACATAATATACAAAGTAAATGTGAAGGGAGATATGTTAGAAATGTATATGGATGTTTACAGAATAGATTAATTATTAAAGTAAATTTCTGAAACTCATTCTTTTAACTCAGAAAGGGATAAAGGTCACCCTAACCCTTATTTTGTAATGAAAAAATACTCTTTTTTCAACATTTTACAGACTTAACACTTTGTATAAAAAAAAGTTCTAATATACATATTTGTTTAATATTTAATAGATCAAAACGAAATGTGCATTTCTTTCTAAAACAGTCAGGATATGGGAAGTCCATGTGCTTCTGTTATTGTCCCATTACTTTTAAAACAGGGTAAAAAATCAAAAGAGATTCAGTTTCACCAAGTAAGTAAAAAGGATACAAATGAAATATAATTTTCCACTTTGTTGCATAACTCTTTTTCATAATATTGAATATATTTATGTTTATATTTATTAAGTTGCTACGATATAAAGTGGCGACATAATTACAACTTAAGTAATTTATTTAGTGTCAAAAAAGGTAAAATGGTGACATTTCGTGAAGCGCAAAATATTCGCATTTTCATAATGGCCGCCAATTCCGTCATTTGTTTTAAATTCTTATAAAAAAAAGTTTTACAAACAACAGTCATCTATTAGTGACACATTTTTCAGATGCGTGTTTGCTTTCAAAACTGATCATAATGTGTTGAAGTTCCTGAAAACTCGTTTCATGATATCAAAACGAGATTTGAACATGATTTAAACACTAGAAGAGTACATCCTTAAAAACTCATGCTGCATAAAAATCATTGCTTTATGACAAGTTTACTTACTTGACCACAGCTTCGTGCCGGGTACTGCGATGAAAGCTTCCGATTGGGTGACGTTTTCATATCCCCTACACATGCGGCGTGTCTTGTCAAAGGTCACGATGTTACATTTTGGTTCAAGTTCACAAAACGACAGGCAGTCTTCAATGTGGTCGTGGGACTCTTTCAGCAGGTAGGGAATAAACATAAACCCAGAATTCATCTTGTCCTCCCGGAAGTAGTCATCAGCCACGATGGCGAGACCTGGTCAAAATTACAATAAAAAATTGAAATACTTTAATATTATCTATTTGAGGCAGTTACAAATATAATAATAGAAAACACCGTTCCACCTGTTGACTATAAATTGAACGTTGTAATTGCTCGGGTAATTTATCTACAACAAGCACAAGTACTACATTTGCCGTGTGCCGGTTTCTTCGCATTGAAATGTGTGCAATTTATGAAAATCATGTTTGCGTGTCGAAATATATTTTTTGCACTTCAACCCTTGCAGCTTCGAGGAAAAAATGGGTATACTGTATCCAATTGCATGATCGTATGAGGCAACTTATGTAACAAAAACTTGCAGAATCGGAGTGATTTATTTCTTTTTCAGGCAGCATACAACAAAAACCCAAGAATATACCTGCTATGTTTCAACGACGAATAGACCCCCTGTGCTCGAAATTGACAATGCGCATGATAAGTATTGTTTGGTGGTTATATGTATTTTTATGTTGTTAGATTCTTGATGTTATAGAAAAAAATGATATACACTGTGGAATACGTTTTCTGTTTTTGTTAGATAGAACTACATTGTTTACGGGAAAGTACTCAAACGTTAACTTACATTGCGCGGAAACAATGTTTATTTGAGGCCTCGGACTGGATACTTTTGTTTGTTAGTTCGAAGAAACTCATTCAATTTAACATAATCCACGCTGAATATTATTAACCGTAGACTGTGACAAACCACTATTGCTCAGTTTCATGTTTTATTAATCTGAATTACTAAAGGAAAACGGTCTGAAACGGTGAACAACACATTATTCGCAGTTCAACCTAACGTATGTTCATGTGCAGCATGTGGATCGGGCCGTAGAGAGGGGGTTGTCCTCTCGCGACTGCGCATAGGCCATACCTACATTACACACAGTAACATTGTACATAGATAAGAGCAACCTTATTGTCACGCATTTCATCAGCCATTTACAGTCAAACATTTATGATTGAATGCGCTGATTTCAAACAAAAACGTGACAGACTCTGTAATGTATCGTGTATGAAAAGTGTATTTCATACCGTAGAGAGGGGGTTGTCCTCTCGCGACTGCGCATAGGCCATACCTACATTACACACAGTAACATTGTACATAGATAAGAGCAACCTTATTGTCACGCATTTCATCAGCCATTTACAGTCAAACATTTATGATTGAATGCGCTGATTTCAAACAAAAACGTGACAGATTCTGTAATGTATCGTGTATGAAAAGTGTATTTCATACAGTTTCTGTTCAATCAATATGTGATTATTTACACACAATTGATCTTTATGATAATATCTGATATGATTCACAGCTAATTCGTTCCCTGTTGATATCTTTTTAGACTTCTAGTTTGATGAATTCATGTTTGTGGTAGCCTATTTTAACGTGTTGTTTGGCCCTAAATGACTCGCATTGTCGATGGGCCGTGAAACAATAAAAAATAAAAATTGTACCGTCACGATTTACGTTTATCTGTTATTCGGTTAGCACTAGTGATATGATTAAAAAAATAATATGTTACAAATGTGAGCCCATGTGATAATAGGCATGGCTATTTATGTATATCTACCTAATTTATATACCACGAGGGTAAAATGCACGTTCATAAACCATACTGGGGGTGACTCGGGTACTAAAGGGTAATATCGAGTGGCGACGCCTACTTATTTTCATATAAATATTTAATTCGTTGATCGATAAATTAATTTAGTCTGAACACCACCAAAGGTACTTTATTGTTATGCGTGATCTCATTTCCCTTTATATTTCCGATTTTCTAATTGATTATTAACATGGTTTGATAATTCTACCTTCATACGGTGCACAGTGTCTATTGGAAACTTCACTTTTTCTAAAATAAATCGATGACATTCCCGGCTAGGTTTGTAAATAATTTATCCAACTTGAATTAGGTTTCCTTTGAAATCCCGTAGAGGATCTGAGTAGACGATACAAAATATATATTATATTGAACTATTATAATCGATAGTTTGTCGACGATACACCTGACAGGGGTATAACAACACCACTTACCGTGTATCACAAACACTTTGGTTAAGGTCGCTCCACCCTTTCGCAATTAACCAGCGGAATAAGTTGAAACGTTCAAATAATGGTTATGCAACTATATATGTAAAGGTAACTTTATGAAAATCTAAGCATTCGGCAAGATTTGGGATTTTTGTGAATATAAAAAAAAATATGAGTGTTCGTCAATTTTTATATTTTTCATTTTTTCAGTGTGCGTCTTTGCTTGGAGCAATAATAATAATAATAAAAAATTAAAAGAAACATTGCTTATTAACCCTACAAATATTTTATTGATATTTAAAAAAAATAAAACACATTACACAAAGTGTTTATTATTGATTATCTACAAGCTAAAAAAGCAAACAGGACACAAAGTATCATACAAACATAGTGACAAATTGACCAAAAATGACACAGTGGCTTTATAAATCATTTATTTTACATTTTACAATCACTTTGATCGTTGATTGGAACTTTTTGAAGAGGGATAAAATGTACACAATGAAAGTTATAACTTTTAAAACATATAAAAAAAGGATGGAAATAAATTTAAATTAAGATATAAAAGATGACATTTTTTTTTCTTTTATGGAACCAAATTACTCGCAATCATGTACACGTAGGACATCATTCTAGCGCATAGCATATTCACATGTCAGATACATTTGTAACCAGAGGCTGTCGCATGGTATGCCGCTCTCATGTGCCCGCGCTTCATACATGACCTTCATGAAGTCGTCTGGTATCATGTCAGTGTCTTTACGTGAGTCTTTGTATCGGAACCTTTATTACTGAAGTACGTATGATATAACGCGTGTTGCCATATCAACGTCACACACATGTACTATTGTTTACAGTACGGTATTGAAATGGCCGATACGCAATACGGAAATGACGACACGAAAATACGATGGTGATCGATTCCTAATAATATATACCTATCGATTCGTTGACAATTTTTGGGATCTTATATCCCTCTGCTTCTAAGTACGTCTTACTTTCTATTGCCTTGCTTAGCGATATCTCGACATTTATTTTAAGGCTGAACATTTGCCCAAGTGAGCGGGACAATGGGTTCTGTACCAAGGCCGGGACATACCGAAGTCCTCATAAATGGGTGCCCTCGGTATGGTATGTCAGCTAGATAGCGCTTTAGCATCACACCAACATATCCCGCATCCAGCACTCATAGAAACATGTCTTTAAATGATGCTGAAACGTAGAAAACGAAACATTGTGTCAAGTGTTGTAGTGTTATCATGTCTCAAATTGGTTTGGTTTCGTTTGGTTTTATTTTCCTTTTGGGTTAAAAAATAACAATTTATTCGGAAAACTTACAAACTAAAGTAAACATTTGTAGGAATGTCGAATGGCATCATTATTATGTTTGATCGTGATCTCATTGAAAAATGTCTTTGGGAGATGAGAATATCGATAGGTTTTATTATGAGCCTTATTGTTTCGCTGACACTACCCACACTTTTCACGTTATGGACCCGACATTGCTTGGAATTTTACCTAAATTTACAGGCGGCTTTCGGTGATAAAGCAGAAGACGCTTTCCTACCCAAACACATGGGTTTTATTTCTGTGGATTTTAACTTAGATTAAGCTTTTCTTTACAACTCAGTATTCTCTTCTACTTTCATTTTGTCAACGTTACGACAAAATCAATATTCCTATGTTACTGATATTTGACACGAGGTATCAATTTCTCAGTAAAGACTTTATTAAAACGCTGTCGCTAGGAAAGGTACAGTCAACAATAGTGCCATCATGTTTTAGTGACATTCAATAGTATTTCATTTTGTGATAGTATCCAACAATCTTCTACGACGAAACGTATAGCGCGATATTAATAATTCACATGTTTATACATGATCAATCATCCGTGACCAGACTTTATTATCTACTCAGCATACATAGCACACGCGACCTTAAAATTACCTTAGCTGTTAGTAGGACTCAATACAATAAGCCATACAGGCCTGTACCGCTCACCTGGATAATAAAGCAACCATTGGAAATTATTCTTATTACATAATATCCCTCCAATGGTACAGAAGAAGAATTTAAAAAAATTAAACCTCAAATTTTCCTATTTGGCCATGTAACTCTCAGCACCCGTTCTTTTATACAAAATTAATTTCCCTTTACCCAAGGATTCTCGAGGCTAAATTGGGATAAAATCCCTTATTCCCTATGATGAAAGAAGGATTTTAAAGGTTTACCTCTATTTTCCCTTTTGGGCCCTGTAACTCTGCCACAATGAATTCTTTTCAATAGCGATGATATCAATGACCTGGAACGGGTGTGTTTCTTTACACGTCCCTTTAAATTTATAAACAATCACACAGCATTACAATTTATCCATAATCGATATTGTCATAACAACACTTTTATAAAGGGCCTTTTAATTAACAAACAATCAACCATGTTCATAAATCATGTATTTTACATATTAACATTCAAAAGATGAAGGTTGGTACCACTATTATCCCTATTGGGCCCCGTACCTCTGCCTACAGAAGTCAAAACCCACTGTTTCTACAAATCTGATTCTCCTTAGCCCAAGCATGTTTCAGACAAAATTGGTTAAAATCCCTTAATCCCTATGATAAAAGAAGGATTTTAAAGGTTTACCTCTACTATCCCTTTTGGTCCCCACAACTCTGCCCCCAGGGGATCAAAAACCACCATTTATACAAAATTAGGTCCTCTTGGCCCTAGAATGCTTCAGACCAAATTTGGATGAGATCCCTTAATACCTATGGTAAAAGAAGGATTTAACCTCTATATCCCCATTTTGGGCCGCATCCCTTTGTCCCCAAGGGGTCCACACCAACCGCTTATACAAAATTGAGTCCCCTTGGCCTAGGCTGCTCGGGACCAAATTTAGTTGAAATATCCTGGACCGTTCAGGACAAGTGGCGTTGTCCAATGTTCCGATGGGGTGAAACCCGAAACAAAAAAATCGTCTGAGTCTTCTACTCAGATACAACGAATATCCATTAACTATTACCTCTACCTACCTTTAACTTCTTAAAGCCTTAATTAGCAACACCTCACTTTTGGCTTTAATAATAAACGTTCGCCTAGGTGAGGAAGGCCATAGGTTCTGTCTCTAGCCTGGGACATTCCCAAGTCTTTAAAAATGGTAGTTGCTATTCCCTGCTTAACGTTCCGTTCAGTATTTATGGGAATCGCAACAATTAATTAACCCGATGTCAGTATAATGTGACCGGGCGGAATGCTGAGCTTGGTACCTTCAACATGGTATTTCAGTGAGATGGCACTATAAAGTCGGCATCGGATCCGTGTTTTGACAAGGAGGCAAAAACATCAACATACCTTGCCTTACACGCAAGCACGCGTACAACACACACGGAAGCACGTCCTTAAATGACCTTAGCTGTTGGGAGGACGTTAAACCCTATTAAACCAATCCATACCAAACAAATCACACTGCATGCGTGTGCCTTATTTTTTCCCCGAATCAAAGTCTACATGTTGACAATCAAACTGATTACTTTAAAAGACTTGTCCCCAAGCCGAGGCAAATGTGCCTTACATTAGCACACTACTTCATCAAATAAGTGTTACCATGATTAGTTTTTTTCATATATTTTTTTGTGAAATAATTATATTAATTACAGGACTGAGAGTGTAAACACAATTGTAAATTAAGTGACATCCATTCTATGTATATTTACTTTGAACAAACAATATTATATAATTTCTGTTCGATGAAGAGTTAACGAAAATACAAATTATTAATTGTTCATGTTTTATAAGTCAAACTAACTATTGTTAATTGTCGATATATATCAGAATTCATACAAATTAGTGTTAACTGTTTACAGAATTTAAAGTCGTACAAAGGATTGATGATTGTTTATATATTTTAGGTAAAAAGACAACTGTTTAGTTTAAGTGATTTATCGTTGTTTATGTCAAAGTATTCGTTTCGGGCATTAGTTTATGGGGGCAAGTAAAACGAAATGATTCTTATGACTATTTGAATTACTTTCTGAAGTAGAGTACTTAGACCATATATCCCTTTAGTTTTGTATATGAAAATAATTTCCTTTACCAGAAATAATCACTGGAATGGAAACATCTGCGCTATTACATTCACATTATAAAACACATCATATATTTCGTCAGGACATGTTGATCTAGTTACATAATTTAATTGAGGGACAAGAAAACTGGTTTGAGTACAGAATCCACGCTAGAGCATGAGGACGTACTCGTGTCTCTGGTGTCTTTATAAAATCAAGAAAACAAGCACATGCGTATCCCTACAACTTCTAGTTTTCGACAGGTTATATCAATAACATTTACTGTTGATTTTAATAAGATAGTCTGCGACGTTTACAGCAAGTGTATCGTAAGACATGTCGATTTCTTTTCGGAAACAAATAACGTGTAACGTGCGGGCGGTCACCTATTCAACTACTGACCACGCTCGACGTTGCTGAACGAATGAGCGGGTCCCCGGGTTTTACCGCATTATTGGAATCTCCCCCTCATATTCCTTAGCTGTTACAATAGATTATAAATACCACACAAAGTTTATTACCGAGTGTATCTCTTTTACAGAAGATCAACATATTTTATGCCTAATACATAATCGGTTAGTAGTTGATATGTTACTTACCTTGAAGGCAAAACAGAAGAACTTTCAGGAGAAGCATGATCCCGTCTTTATCACCTCACCGATACAAAGATTAAGAATCACTTTGATGCTTGTACACTAAACCCTGTTCACACTCCTATCAACACTGTGCCGTCCCAACTAGCTGCTGTGCCCGGGTGTGTGTAGTGGCGCCTGTTAAATAGATCGAATACTATAGCTAGGAGTGTCAGCTTCAGTAACAAGCTTGGCGCCAATCTACACGTCCTCGGGTACCTGCGGAGAGTCGCCATGTACAGTAACTACGCATCATTACGACCCCTTCACTGAATATATAAATCAAATTTTGAAGTAAAGTAAATACATTCTGTGTTTTATTATTTTGCTGAAATTGGAAGACAGAGACCAATACACATATTTGTCAAGAATCAGCATATAGCTGGTTTCATCTCAAAGATATTGAGCATCAAATTTGTCATGATACAAATTTATAAATTTGATTTTGTGGCCTTTTTAAATATTAAAATAGCGTAAATGAAACATTGACAATGTTTAAAACTAGAACTGCATAACGTAAATGCACTGTGAAAACAGTATACCCCACATATAAATATACCATCAGTTGAGTGTATTGGCAACCAATCGAATGAGACCATAGGACAGCCATTAGGGACCCGGGCACTCTAACAGCCTGTTTACTGCGGATACTTACATAGTTGATCAAACAACTAGTCTTTAAACAAACTAATATTTTCAATCCCTTTACTGGACAACAGAAAGCAATCAGACTCTAATGCTGGTAACGCACTTGGTGTCTTATTGCATACATATATACATTAATAACACCACTGCAAACATTTTATATCAAACATCATAACGTCACACCCCTGCAAATCGGGGATTGAGAAAATAATGCACCTTATGTTACCCACAGCATGTATCGCAAGAGGCGACAAATTAGGCAACCTCCTGCAGAGTTGGGGATTTGCTTTTGTGCCCTCTACTTGGGGACACAAAGCACACATTGCAATATTTATTTGAAATCTAACTGCCTTTTATTTCTAAGCGGCCTGAATGGCAACACCTCACGTTTGGCGTTGATGTTGAGCGTTCGCTCAGGTGAGGGAGGTAATGGGTTCTGTTCCCAGGCCGGGACACACCGAAGTCCTTAACGATGGTAGTTGTAATCCCCTGATCAAAGTTTAGCATTAGGGTAATGACAACAATTGGTTCATCCGTTGTCAGTATAATTTGTCCGGGCGGAATGCTGTGCTCGGTGCTCCGGCATGGTGTTTCAGTGAGATAGCTCTATAAAGTCGGCATCTGATCCGTGCTATTACAAGGAGGCAAGTACACAAACAAACCCTTGTCTCCGGCACACATACACACACGCACGCTTACACAACACACATGGCGTCTGGTCCTCAAATGACCTTAAATGTTAATTGGACGTTAAACAATATCAAACCAAACCAAACAGCACTTTTTGTCTTGTTTTTCGGGTCGGTGGCGTCTTCGTGTGCCTCCGTGTAGCAGAGCAACTGAGTCAACCTCAGTTTAATGTGTTTAGTATATGTACGTGTATATATATTCGTAATAAAATCAATCTTCAAAATGAGATCTATATGTCTTACTCTTTTTAATAAAACAACGAAACTGATCTTCTAATGCTGTTATTGCGGAGTCGTCCCTGCGGCCAAGGAGCCTGACACCCCCAGGCAAAACACATTTGTTCAGTATATGGAAGATTAACTTAATTGACAAAAGTGTTATACGTGTGCTCGTGGTATCTAAATGACAATGTAATCAGTGATAGAATGCCAAGTGACCTTTACGACCATCCTGGCGTTCAGAATTCCGTCTTTGCGTATTGCAGAGTTATCTTCTCTTGGGAACAGGTATTGATTGTTACGTCATTGGTCTGTGTGAGAAAATTACGTTTTCTCAAAAATTGATGACGTTTCTAACACAAACAAGTGACGTAACAATCAATACCTGCTCCCAAGAGAAGAAAACTCTGCAATACGCAAAGACGGAATAGGAGTAGTACTATGAACTGCTATTATCCTTTAGACTTTCACAGGTATCCAACACATCACACATGGAGGCACGTCCCTCAATGACATAAGCTGTTAGCAGGACGTTAAACAAAATAAATCAAAGTAAATTGTTTTATTAAAAAAATTAACGACATAACTACACAACGAAATATTGATTGCCAGCAATAATGAGTTTATTGCAAGATTGTATGGGAACCTGTTCTTGCCAAACGGATATCAAAGCAAGAAGATGTTTAAAAACACATTAATCACTGTACACACTGTACACTAAATATATAACAATGACAACAAGCAACGAGCATATCCCGTAATATGAACACATGAATCAAAATACAACAACGCCGACACACAAGGACAAATCGTAACAACGTCAACACGCAATAATGAAACATCACAGCGTTAACACAAAAGGACAAATCATAACAACGTCAACACGCAATAATAAAACATAACAGCGTTAACACACAAGGACAAATCATAACAACGTCAATGCGCAATAATGAAACATCACAGCGTTAACACAAAAGGACAAATCATAACAACGTCAACACGCAATAAAGAAACATAACAGCGTTACCACACAAGGACAAATCGTAACAACGTCAACACGCGATAATGAAACATAACAGCATCGACACACAAGGACAAATCGTAACACCGTCAACACGCAATAATGAAACATAACAGCGTCAACACACAAGGACAAATCGTAACAACGTCAACACCCAATAATGAAACATAACAGCGTCGACACACAAGGACAAATCGTAACACCGTCAACACGCAATAATGAAACATAACAGCGTAAACACACAAGGCCAAATCGTAACAACGTCAACACGCAATAATAACACTAACAACGTCAACACGCAATAATGAAACATCACAGCGTCAACACACAAGGACAAACCGTTACAACGTCAACACGCAATAATGAAACATAACAGCGTCGACACACAAGGACAAATCGTAACAACGTCAACACTCAATAATGAAACATAACAGCGTTAACACACAAGGACAAATCGTAACAACGTCAACACGCAATAATGAAACATCACAGCGTTAACACACAAGGACAAATCATAACAGAGTCAACACGCAATAATGAAACATAACAGCGTTAACACACAAGGACAAGTCATAACAACGTGAACACGCAATAATGAAACATCACAGCGTTGACACACAAGGACAAGTCATAACAACGTCAACACGCAATAATGAAACATAATAGCGTTAACACCCAATGACAGATCGTAACAACGTCAACACGCAATAATGAAACATCACAGCGTCAACACACAAGGACAAGTCATAACAACGTCAACACGCAATAAAGAAACATAACAGCGTCGACACACAAGGACAAATCGTAACAACGTCAACATGCAATAATGAAACATAACAGCGTCAACACACAAGGACAAACCATAACAACGTCAACACGCAATAATGAAACATAACAGCGTCGACACACAAGGACAAATCGTAACAACGTCAACACGCAATAAAGAAACATAACAGCGTCAACACACAAGGACAAATCGTAACAACGTCAATGCGCAATAATAAAACATAACAGCGTTAACACACAAGGAAAGTCATAACAACGTCAACACTCAATAATAAAACATAACAGCGTTAACACACAAGGACAAATCATACCAACGTCAACACGCAATAATGAAACATAACAGCGTTAACACACAAGGACAAATTATAACAACATCAACACGCAATAATGAAACATCACAGCGTTAACACACAAGGACAAATCATAACAACGTCAACACGCAATAATGAAACATAACAGCGTTAACACACAAGGACAAATCATACCAACGTCAACACGCAATAATGAAACATAACAGCGTTAACACACAAGGACAAATCATACCAACGTCAACACGCAATAAAGAAACATAACAGCGTCAACACACAAGGACAAATCGTAACAACGTCAACACGCAATAATGAAACATAAAAGCGTTAACACACATGGACAAATCGTAACAACGTCAACACGCAATAATGAAACATAAAAGCGTTAACACACATGGACAAATCGTAACAACGTCAACACGCAATAATGAAACATAATAGCGTTAACACACATGGACAAATCGTAACAACGTCAAAACGCAATAGTGAAACATCACAGCGTCGACACACATGGACAAATCATAACAACGTCAACACGCAATAATGAAACATAACAGCGTCAACACACAGGGACAAATCATACCAACGTCAACACGCAATAATGAAACATAACAGCGTTAACACACAAGGACAAATCATACCAACGTCAACACGCAATAATGAAACATAACAGCATTAACACACAAGGACAAATCGTAACAACGTCAACACGCAATAATGAAACATAAAAGCGTTAACACACATGGACAAATCGTAACAACGTCAACACGCAATAATGAAACATAATAGCGTTAACACACATGGACAAATCGTAACAACGTCAATACGCAATAATGAAACAAAACAGCGTTAACACACAAGGACAAATCGTAACAACGTCAACACGCAATAATGAAACATAATAGCGTTAACACACATGGACAAATCGTAACAACGTCAACACGCCAAAATGAAACATCACAGCGTTTACACACAAGGACAAATCGTAACAACGTCAACACGCAATAATAAAACATAATAGCGTCAACACAAGGACAAATCGTAACAACGTCAACACGCCAAAATGAAACATCACAGCGTTTACACACAAGGACAAATCGTAACAACGTCAACACGCAATAATAAAACATAATAGCGTCAACACAAGGACAAATCGTAACAACGTCAACACGCCAAAATGAAACATCACAGCGTTTACACACAAGGACAAATCGTAACAACGTCAACACGCAATAATAAAACATAATAGCGTCAACACAAGGACAAATCGTAACAACGTCAACACGCCAAAATGAAACATCACAGCGTTTACACACAAGGACAAATCGTAACAACGTCAACACGCAATAATGAAACATAACAGCGTTAACACACAAGGAAAACTCATAACAACGTCAACACGTAATAATAAAACATCACAGTGTTAACACACCAGGACAAATCGTAACAACGTCAAAACGCAATAGTGAATCATAACAGCGTTAACACACAAGGAAAAGTCATAACAACGTCAACACGCAATAATAAAACATCACAGCGTTGACACACCAGGACAAATCGTAACAACGTCAAAACGCAATAGTGAATCATAACATCGTTAACACACAAGGACAAATCGTAACAACGTCAACACGCAATAATAAAACATAACAGCGTTAACACACAAGGACAAATCGCGACAACGTCAACACGCAATAATGAAACATAACAGCGTTTACACACAAGGACAAATCGTAACAACGTCAACACGCAATAATGAAACATCATAGCGTTTACTGAAACATAACAGCGTTTACACACAAGGACAAATCGTAACAACGTCAACAAGCAATAATAAAACATAACAGCGTTAACACACAAGGACAAATTATAACAACATAAACACGCAATAATGAAACATCACAGCGTTAACACACAAGGACAAATCGTAACACCATCAACACGCAATAATGAAACATTACAGCGTTAACACACAAGGACGAATCGTAACACCGTCAACACGCAATAATGAAACATTACAGCGTTAACACACAAGGACGAATCGTAACACCGTCAACACGCAATAATGAAACATAACAGCGTTAACACACAAGGACAAATCGCGACAACGTCAACACACAATAATGAAACATAACAGCGTTTACACACAAGGACAAATCGTAACAACGTAACAACGTCAACACGCAATAATGAAACATCATAGCGCTTACACACATATGGATAATAACGTCGACACACAATGATGAAAACGCTGTTGACACACAAATTATAGAAAAGAACAACATCGGCACACACAGTAACAAAATATAACAATGTTCACACACAGTAACAAAATAACAACATCGACACACACAGTAACAAAATATAACATCGACACACACAGTAACAAAATGTAATATCCACACACACAGTTCGTAACAACGTCAACACGCAATAATGAAACATCATAGCGTTTACTGAAACATAACAGCGTTTACACACAAGGACAAATCGTAACAACGTCAACAAGCAATAATAAAACATAACAGCGTTAACACACAAGGACAAATCGTAACACCATCAACACGCAATAATGAAACATTACAGCGTTAACACACAAGGACGAATCGTAACACCGTCAACACGCAATAATGAAACATAACAGCGTTAACACACAAGGACAAATTATAACAACATAAACACGCAATAATGAAACATCACAGCGTTAACACAAAAGGACAAATCATACCAACGTCAACACGCAATAATGAAACATCACAACGTTAACACACAAGGACAAATCATAACACCGTCACCACGCAATAATGAAACATCACAGCGTTGACAGACAAGGACAAATCGTAACAACGTCAACATGCAATAATGAAACATAACAGCGTCAACACACACGGACAAATCGTAACACCGTCAACACGCAATAAAGAAACATAACAGCGTTAACACACAAGGACAAATCGCGACAACGTCAACACACAATAATGAAACATAACAGCGTTTACACACAAGGACAAATCGTAACAACGTAACAACGTCAACACGCAATAATGAAACATCATAGCGTTTACACACATATGGATAATAACGTCGACACACAATGATGAAAACGCTGTTGACACACAAATTATAGAAAAGAACAACATCGGCACACACAGTAACAAAATATAACAATGTTCACACACAGTAACAAAATAACAACATCGACACACACAGTAACAAAATATAACATCGACACACACAGTAACAAAATATAACATCGACACACACAGTAACAAAATGTAATATCCACACACACAGTTCGTAACAACGTCAACACGCAATAATGAAACATAACACACAAGGACAAATCATAACAACGTCAAAACGCAATAATGAAACATAACAGCGTTAACACACTAGGACAAATCGTAACAACGTCAACACGCAATAATAAAACATAACAGCGTTAACACACAAGGACAACTCGCGACAACGTCAACACGCAATAATGAAACATAACACACAAGGACAAATCATAACAACGTCAACACGCAATAACGAAACATAACACCGTCAACACACAGGGACAAATCATACCAACGTCAACACGCAATAATGAAACATAACAGCATTAACACACAAGGACAAATCGTAACAACGTCAACACGCAATAATGAAACATCATAGCGTTTACACACATATGGATAATAACGTCGACACACAATGATGAAAACGCTGTTGACACACAAATTATAGAAAAGAACAACATCGGCACACACAGTAACAAAATATAACAATGTTCACACACAGTAACAAAATAACAACATCGACACACACAGTAACAAAATATAACATCGACACACACAGTAACAAAATGTAATATCCACACACACAGTTACAAAATATAACATCGACACACACAGTAACAAAATATAACATCGACACACACAGTAACAAATTATAACAATGTTCACACGGAAGGAAAATTGTGTCGGTATGCCAGCAGACAAGAACAAACTACAACAGGTCAATTGAAACAACAATACACGAATTGACAAAGATAGGCTTTATCACACTGTAATTAAACGAGAGTCCATAAGAACGGTATACTCAAGTTCAAGTTTTTTTTTATTCACCAAATACAGCATATAGGTTATACAGTTACATCACACATGGTTCATAAAAAAGTACAATATACAAGATGGCAGAGGATAAGTCATGGTTCACATTAAACATATAAATTGTTACTGGCCAACAAAGGCTTTCTTTTGGCATGCAATAAATATTTACCAAGTTTACTTAAAGTTTTGACATTTTTACATGAAAATAATTCAATCAATTTATAGACACTAGGATGTCGATAATAATATTGTTTTAAATATGTACTTCTTAGATCAGAATAAACTGGACAAAGTAGTATAAAATGCATCTCATCTTCTACATCAATTTTTGTTACAGACAGTACATATTCTTTGGCCTCTTGGGAAGGAATATAACGTCCTGACTCAATATTAAGACAGTGTGCTTGCATGCGATATATTTATATGATTGTTTGATACTAGAACTGTTAGCAACCATCCGCGAGGACTACCGTAGACTCCCTATCTTACCCGATGACAACCGTACTTACACGATGACTGCCGTACTTACACGATTACTGTCGTACTTACCCGAAGACTGCCGTACTTGCACGATGTCTGCCGTACTTACACGATGACTGCCGTACTTACACGATTACTGTCGTACTTACCCGATGACTACCGTACTTACACGATGACTGCCGTACTTACACGATGACTACCGTACTTACACGAAGACTGCAGTACTTACACGAAGACTGTCGTACTTAAACGTTGACTACCGTACTTACACGATGACTGCCGTACTTACACGATGACTCCCGTACTTACATGAGGACTGCCGTACTCAAACGAACATCATTCACGTTACATTTTCCACCTCAAAAACAAGCTTTCATAGGAAATTTTGTTCCATTATTACGAAACATAAAAAATTGACAAGAGTCAACAGTCAATAAATATACACACCATTGCCACCTCGGCTAGCCTCCGTTTTAATGGTGTGTTTTGTATCTTGTTTACATCCTTTGTTATCTTAATTTTAAAAAAAAAAAAAAAAAACATCATCAAGGTTATTTCACTCTTTGTGTCGACTAATTACCCAAGCAAATTGCAACGCATATTCATCAGAAATTGAAATTTTATTTTCGATTAAGTATTGCGCGTTATGTAGCATCATTTAGTATTTGAATGACCGTGTGTCATTTTACCAGCATTATACATTAACGAAACCCGATAGAAAGGCAAGTTAGGAAATGGATCCAATGAGAAATATGATATATACAATCAATGGCCAACGATGTTTTATAGCTCAACAATGCCCTGATAGCACAAAACGGCAACAGTACTGTAAAACAGTCGGGGTCAATATACCTATACAGATGTAAATATACGTAATGTATGTCAACTCTACCGCATTTCAAGGGTTTCTGTTTTCAACATAGTTATTATACGGTATACCATTGATCTATTGTTATTGTACATTTAATTGTGAAGTTCAAACAACGATTATAACGCCAGTGAATGGTGCAATATGCTGGGATATTTTAAAGTGAAACATATGTTTTAGTGGATATACTGTGGCGTCACAATCGATTTTATATCATCGCAAGTGACTATATATCACCACTACCGTGGATACGTGGCCCATGTCATAGAGATAATTCCCGTATCTTATTGCAAACCTATACTGTCGGCAATCGGTGACCCAACGCTCTATTCAATTCCGGCGCCGTTCTTGGCTGGTTTCTACCGATTCAAGATGATTAACGGAAATGAAAGTCTCAGTATCAAATTCTTTTTCTAGAAACTGAATTGTATGAATATGCCAAAAAATAGAAAAGTACTGGCCGGTTTCAATGTCGATAATTAGTAAAGTATAAATGTTGTAAACAGAGTTACAATGCTCACTTAGTGTTCGATATCACGGAGTGAATACCTAGTGTCCACGTCATAACTTTTTCATCGCTAAACACATGTTAATGAAACTTCACAAAGACACGTGTAATATTGATCGTGTGTCATTAGCCTTATCGGTTTTATATTTGACGAGCTGTCCCGTAGATAAGGGATGCAGTGGTGTGAACGTCACTGCGGCGTTCCTCTTTTATCACGTTATTTCGTATAGCTATAATGTGATATATCACCCGTTCAAACATGTCAGAATGACAAATGAACCAGATTACTGACTTTCAATACAACATTGTATTAACTGCATTTCACGACGATGTCAACACTGTAACAAATACACTCAAATATAATCGCGTGATCAACGTTTATTACTGTGTTTTTTTACAGAATTATTTATGTCACAATAAACTTTATGAAATTGGAATTTCATGAAGAAGCACCTTAGTTGAAACACATCCATTGCATGTCAGAAGGGGCGACAACTGTGCCCCTGCATAATTTGGTATTTTTCCTCTATGTCTTCTGCGTAGCGGACATCGAAGAAAATAACATTCATCTGCTGCCCCTTTGCAAAATTTGTGGTTTATATCTTATACTTTCCCACTAATCCACTGTTTCTCTGTGGCGGTGGCTCCCCAGACACCCTTCTACATATATGACCCTAGCTGTTGGGAGGACGCTCAACCCCAAACAAACAAACTTCTTCACCCTTCGGTATTTTTAATTTCTCCATGTTCAGGTTATTGATAAGTCTTCACTGTTTAGTTTCAATGTCAAGGTAGAAGCTGATTTATGCTCTGACTATTGTCGCTAAAAACTGTTCGTAATTTATATAATCCGTCATTTTACAACCCCGTGTGGGCTCCCGACACCTGCCCACATTGAACATCACTTCTGCTATTGAAATATAACAATACACTCGTGCCGTCGTCACACATTGCCGAGTTAATGTCCAAAGGGAGGCAACCGTCAGGAGAGAAATATAAATAATGTATTGCACGTTACACCCTAGTACCAACGACAAACGTCTGCTTGGCCAGGAATGTGAAATTAGAGCGGTTGTTTGTGGAACAGATATGAAGGTGCTGGCAGTTAGATTATAGCCTTTTCCGGTGGAGGCGTACAACACACAAGACAGTATCTCTTATTTGTTTGTTTGTTTTCCAACGTCCTCGCAACATACCTTTATGGGGAAGTAGCTCAAATATTTCATGCTGGTGGCCTTTGCTACTGATAATCATACCACAGTAACGGCAATACAAACACTGTTCAATCCCGTTATAAAATTACCATAGTGAGCTTTCATACTTCATGTACATAAACTGTTTCCTTTAAAGCATATAGTTGTCAACAATAAATAAAATAAATCCAACCTTGACTAAGTTAATGGTATCATCATCACCGGTGGTCGGGTAGCGCAGTGGGTAGCGCAGTGGGTAGCGCACTTGCCTTTCACCAATGATGTTAAAACCACGAAAGATCTTTTCAAACAAGTGGAATGATTATTAATTACTAACGGGAAATAGGCCACCATTATACAATATAGCGTGTACCTTACTTGTGTACTATGTTGATAAACGTTTAACAATCTTATATCGCTTCTGATGCGTGCTAAGTCTTTTGAATTTATTTCGGACGCTTTTGACCCAAATGACCTGGTTTCGAGGGTTAATACGCCCGAGTAAACAAACGAACTGTAAAGCCATTTCCCATGTATTAACGAGAGCAGCTGGACATTATTGAATTACTTACACAAGACGTATATGACAAAATGATGCGTTCTTATATATATATAGCTACCCAAGAAACCTCAGCTTTCTGTAAAATTGACAATGACAATTGTTTTATTCTCATAAACAATAACAATAAAGTGTAGAGAATACATATATACAAATGGGTGGCAATAATACATGGTGGAACAGGATGGACATTAGTATTGTAAATTAATTATGTCATTAATATTGGTAATAAATTTTGCCAATGATGTCAATTCATGTTGTGTTACATAATTGAATAATGTATGATATTTAAATGTGTTTGGTCTTTCATAATAATATCTGGACATATGTTTTCGCCTACTATTGAGAATTGGTTGATGTGTACATGTAAACAGATAATGAAATTCGTCGCCAAT
>NW_018408594.1:112689-115065 GCF_002113885.1 Mizuhopecten yessoensis | reverse complement strand
GCTGCCCATTGGGCGGTCCAGATGACGTTGTCGGAGCCTGTCGATTGGTCCGATAAGATGACGTTGCCGAGGCGTGGGCGGATGTCCTAGTGACGTCACTATACGTTCGACTATGACTGACGTCACTGCCCAGTGTGCTAACGGTAGTGTCTGTATAGAGTTTACCATTGACTATGAGACGGTCACGGACTAATTTTACCCTTTTCCCTTGCTGTCGAAGTTCCTTCATCTTGGGATAAAGTTTACGTCGTTTTTCCTCAATCTCAGTGGGAAATTGTTCATTAATATAGTACTGTGTACCTTTAAGATGACGGGCATTATTCAGGACATTAGCTCTGTCATGGTTATAAAGGAATCTCGCGACAATCGGGCGAGGCCTGCCTCGCACATGCTTACCAAATCGATGAGTGTTGCCTAACTCAACTTTGTCAATTCCGAGTTGCTCGTGTAAAAAACTACGAAGTTTGGCTTCAGTGTTTTCGTTAGGTTCCTCGTAAAGTCCACTAAACACGAGATTGTCCTTCATTGATCTCCATTTGAGCTCGGTTACGCTCTTAGTGAGTTCATCTTTATCAACCATCAGTTCATGAATGGATTTTTCAAGATATGTTACTTTCTCATTGTTCGCAGGTTTATTTGCGGATTTTTTCACTTTTTGGAGTTCCTGTTTATTTTTTTCCGACACAGTTTTAACTTGATCATACATGGCACTAATAGTAGTACAGCTTGTCTCCAGTTCGACATGTTTGGCCTTTAACACAGTTATTTCAGATTCCAGTGAATTCACTTTTAATGAGAGCGAGTCGAGTGATTTCTGTACGAGGTCTAATTTGTTATCAATTGGCTCTACATGTTGAAGTCTCACATCAAGTTTTTGTATCAACGATATAATATGGTTGAGTTGACTATTCTCGCCTGCAGACAAAACCTCTCTAGTCTGGGTAAGTATCTCTGAAGTGGAGTTATCAGACATGTTCATAGTTCTAGGTACACGCCCCAGGTAACAGCGACGCGTGGACTTCGTGAGCGGTACTCGTACGTTACTCGGTACACGTGTGTAGCGTAATGCGCGCACAAAGAAATATACTATAAAAGTCTATTTTTCCGAAAGATAAACACACAAACCTTCGTCACATGTTTGTGTTGTATCCTACGACCAGAAAATACTGTTGCTCCATGTTGTGTAGAGTTGATATACCAGTCCATCGCCGGAGCGAAAAAATGTGCGCCTGCAACTCGCATTAGGTACACACACAGACCTCCCTATTATCATACTTGTGAGCAAACATTTACAATTAGGCATGTGTTCATGATTCAAACCCATATATAATGTCCACAAACATTCGCTTAATTATTCCATACACATATGTGAAACACTTTAAACTCGATTTAGCCCATTTGAAAACGGTATGCGACACTAAAACTCGTCTTAGCGTTTCATTAAATAAATGAATATGACTCCCTCTTACCTAACTGACCTTCTCCCGCCACTAGTAGCTACTTTAACTCCTTATAATTTGAGAAACTCTGAGAACTATTCCATTCCTAATTTCCGCTTACAATCTTCACTCAACTCGTTCATACCTTCTACTTTAAGACTATGGAATGAGCTTGACACTAATATTAAAACTGCACATTCTTTTAAGAGCTTCACAAACTGCCTCAAAAAACAAAATGAAACATTTAAAGTGCCTGTTTTTTATTTAGCCGGTGACCGTAAGTTAAATATTTTACTAACCAAACTCCGTCATAAATGCAGCCCTTTAAATGATGATCTCTTTAATGTTAACCTAATCAACTCTCCTATTTGTGCATGTGGATATCCTAATGAAAATGCTCATCATTTCTTTTTTACATGCAGTATATATACTGATCAAAGAGTTGAAATGTTTAGAAATCTTCATGAATACTTACCTCTAAGCTTAGAGAAATTATTGTATGGCCATGAAGATTATTCGAGTGACGAAAATAAAAATGTATTTATATATGTCCAACAGTATGTATCGAGTACTCGCAGGTTTTAAATTTGGTCACGTTCTTCTGTCTCCTCTCCAACAGTCCTCATTATCTTTCATATTCATTTCTTAGCTTGTGTCCGTATTACATGGCATAACGTACACTTGTGTGTTCCTTATTATTTTAGTAATCCTCTGTAATGTTTAACTTTCTTTTAAGTGCACGAGAGCGTGAATGCAAGAAGTGTGCGTGTGCTGGAATGTATGTAATATAGGCATGTGATGGGCCATTCAGTTACAGCCAGTGCGGTAGAAACGAATTTTCGAGAAAGGATGGAATGAAAAGGAGAAAGACACAAAGCACGGGACGTGACGAACTGTTGAATAGTTGAAAGTATGGAATAGTGCCAGGATATCACTG
>NW_018408594.1:93569-112676 GCF_002113885.1 Mizuhopecten yessoensis | reverse complement strand
TTCTCTCTCTCTCTCTCTCTCTCTCTCTCTCTCTCTCTCTCCCAATAATAGATAAATGTATTGATTTAAACTATGAAATCCATCTTATGATGTGTATATACAATTATTTATCTTATAAGGAAAGGGCGTTAATAATGTTCTTGTAACTTGTGCCCAATCCTCTTGCATTTTTTTGGCAATAAAATATGTTTAAACTAAAAATTAAATAAATATAATGAATAATCCATCCGGACACGGGCTAGGATCACCTCGGCTCGAGCGCCTTTCTTCAAACCTTCAACGCCTGTACGTTTAACTTGTTGCCTTCTCGTTGATTTTCAAGTATTTTACCACTGTAACCCTGCAAGGTTTAAGAGTTGTTGAACATCTCTAAACCGACAGATGGTAGCGACAAAGATTTTGCGGAGAGATATATTTCATTACCTGGTAATCCCACATGTCGGACATTGGTTTGGTTTGGTTGTATCGTCCTAAGGTCATTTAGGGACATCCCCTATGTGAGAGAGTATGATGGTATATTTGCCTAATTGTGATATAGCGCGAATCTGATTCCGACCTTACTTAATTATTCAGCTTGGTCACTTTATACAGACATTAAATTTATATTATTAGGTAATTATGGTAAAGTGAGAGTGCCGCAATTTGACGGGTAGAAAAAACGTGGTTAAAAATTGAAGTCATAAAATTCCATAAATAGTTAAAGTATATTAGTTTGAAAAAATAAAACAAAACAATGACTTAAATTTATGTAAAGTGTAAGTGTGCCAAGCTTTTACCCAGCTGCTACAGCTAGGGCTCGGGCCATGTTTACGTCATTAACACGCATACGCGAATTCACGAGATGTTACGATAGGAGAAGGTGGTAAAAATGTATTAACGAAGAGTTAAAAACTTTTGCTATTTAAGCACGCTACTGTACATATCTAATCTATCTAAAACAACAGTCAAATTCAAGTTGGGAAGGATCTGTACAGTAGGGAATCAGTAAACTATTCCGTTACATCGTCTGATTTGATGTGTGTAAAAATGAGATAGATCATGTTTGACTAAATGTTTAAAAGGCTGTTTCCTTACTTCATAAACTTGAGCGATCGTGGTTTATGTAAAGCTTCGAAGGAACGTAACACGGTAAACCAATTTCGGGATTGATTTCAAAGATATTGTGTCATTTGTATTGAATACTACTTAAACCCCAAGCAGTGTTTATTATACACACTATTCAGGGCGGGTTTCCTCTAAATACTGGTGGGACAGGCTTCCTCTTCAAACTGATGGAACAGGCCTCCTCTCCATAATGGTAGGATGTGCGGGAATCCTCTTCATAATGGTAGGATGGGCCGGAATCCTCTACCTACTAGTGGGACAGGCTGCCTCTCCATACAGGTGGGGTTTCCCTTACCTACTGGTGGGCAGGGTTGGGCTTCCTCTATCTACTGGTGGGGTGGGCTTCCCTCTCCCTACTGATTGGGTGGGGTAGGTTTCCTTTACCTACTGGTGGGCAGGGGTTGGTTTCCTCTATCTACTGGTGGGGTGGGCTTCCTCTCCCTACTGTTGGGATGGGCTTTCTCTCCCTACTGATTGGGTGGGGTGGGTTTCCTTTATCTACTGGTGGGCAGGGGTGGGTTTCCTCTATCTACTGATGGGGTGGGCTTCCTCTCCCTACTGTTGAGATGGGCTTTCTCCCCCTACTGATTGGGTGGGGTGGGTTTCCTTTACCTACTGGTGGGCAGGGGTGGGTTTCCTCTATCTACTGATGGGGTGGGCGTCCTCTCCCTACTGGTGTGATGGGCGAGAATCCTCTCCCTACTGGTTGTGTTGGACAGGTTCCCTCTCCATAATGGTAGGATGGGCGGGAATACTCTCCCTACTGATGGGATGGGCGGACTTCCTCTACTTACTGGTGGGACAGGCTGCCTCTCCATACTTGCCGGGTTTCCTTTACCTACTGGTGGGCAGGGGTGGGTTTCCTCTATCTACTGGTGGGGTGGGCTTCCTCTCCCTTTTATTGGGATGGGCTTCCTCTTTATACTTGTGGGATTGACTAGGATTGGATGGGCTTCCTCTCCCTACTGATTGGGTGGGGTGGGTTTCCTCTACCTACTGGTGGGCAGGGCTTTCACTCCCTACTGATTGGGTGGGGTGGGCTTCCTCTACCTACTGGAGGGCTGGGGTGGGTTCCCTCTATCTACTGGTCTGGTGGGCTTCCTCTTCATACTGGTGGGCTGGGATGGGTTTCCTCTACCGACTGGTTGGATGGGCTTCATCTACCGACTGGTGGGATGGGCTTCATCTACCGACTGGTGGGATTGGCTTCATCTACCGACTGGTGGGATGGACTTTCTCTACCGACTGGTGGGATGGACTTCCTCTACCGACTGGTGGGGTGGGCTTCCTATCCTTACTGGTGGGTTGGGCTTTCTCTCCCTACTGATTGGGTGGGGTGGGCTTCCTCTACCTACTGATTGGGTGGGGCGGGCTTCCTCTACCTACTGATTGGGGGAGGGGGGCTTCATCTACCTACTGGTGGAGTGGGGTGGGCTTCCTCTACCTACTGTTTGGGTGGGGCGGGCTTCCTCTACCTTCAGAGAAACTACAAATGTCAATGAATGGCGGCCTGGTTCAGGACATTTAGGTCATAGAAGTGTATTTATAAACGGAAATAGGAAGTACATCCCTAGTTGAAAATCCAATGTAGGGAGACAGTATCACAATTTCCGCATATTATAATGTTTAATATATATTAAACTGATGAATATTGTATGTTTATTATTGACAGAACAGTATGTTGTATCAATATTAAAGTATTTCAAAGCAGTCCAGGCATTAATTCAGGTTTTTTTTATCAATGAGGCAAATGTGTCCATTTTCTGTACTTCAGGAAACCGGCTACCTATTTCACTACTGTGAAGTTTTTCAAGAAAGTTAATTCTTCCATTCAATTACTATGTGTAAATGGTTTTATTATAAAGCGTCAATTTTTTAATTGTTTATAGATAATTTATTTTACAAAATTTCAGCATTTATTAAATTGATATACATTAATGCAATACTCATCTATGGCAGTATAATTTTTATTGACATTATTTTGCAAACAATTGTGTCTTTCATTTTTTTCTCTCAAAATTCACTTTTTTTTAACATAAATTGCCATTTAAAATCCTTAAAATTCTGTAACCTATATTTTTTGTGGCAGAATTTTTTCTTTACTTCAAAGCAATATAACTACAAAATTTGAAGAAATTCTACTGAGAAATGGTGACACAATCCTATTACCTTAATCTTCAAAGCAAATACTTGACCTGCTTACTGAAGAAAGTTTAGGTGTTCTGAAAGCATTGGTGCACATGTTCATTACTTTAAAAACATATATATATTTATACATATAAAAGCGGTACTTCTGGGTGTTTTAACATAAACACAGGTACCTATTGGAAAGTGGTTTGGGATGTAAAACAATGGCATCAGGATGCCTTCGATGATTACTTCCACAATAAATATCCAGCACACACGCAGGCTTACACACAAAGGGAGATATTAGCCAGGTGCCATAGGACTAGTAGTTAGCACCTGATAAGGCAGCTACTGTGCATTCCTCAAAGTTGTATTTATTAATGTATATGGTAATTGTATTGATTGCATAAATGTAAATCTATACTGTATAGCGCTATAGAGTGGCCTATTCTAGCTAGATAGGGCGCTCTATCAAATGTTGTATATCGTAATTATAATCAAGGTGCTTTACTGTTTACTACCAGGCACGGTATTTTAGTGAGGTATCCACACCAAACCAGCACTATAGCATGGGGACGAATATACTAACATACCGCCTCCATACATATGTAACCGCATATATTTGCATACATAGACGCACATCCTTAAATCCTAGCTGTTAATATGATGATAACCCAATAACAAGAGGCCCATGGGCCTTAACGGTCACCTGATATATTTATACAGAGAGTTGATTTTGTTTTTTACCTGAACAGAAATATTATTCAAAGTGACAAAAAACAATAAACCAACCTTATTCAATATCTAGCATACATATTTCAGACTACAAAGTATTTGAAACTAGCACCTCTGATTCTAAACAAGGAAAATGAAGAAATTTTAGCACACTGACTTCTTTGAGCCCCACCCTGCAGCCCTTGGGGGTAGGGCTGGCTCAAAATTTTCAAAGTATCAAACTGTCAACTCAAGGTTATAATTCCAATCAAGTTATTAACATGTAAAAACCATAATAAATTTTGCCCCCCTTAACCATAATAAATTTAGCCCCCCCCCCCTCCTTCCCCAGGGGGTAAACGTGAGACCCTAGGGTCATAAACCTTAAGACCCTTCCATCTATGAAGAGTATTTGATTCTACCATATCTGGGTCTTGAGAAGAAGATTTTTGAAATTTCAGTAAATTCGACCCTTTTTGGCCCCACCCATCAGCCCCTGGGGGTCAGTCAGGGCTGATATGTGCTTATTATCAAACTGCTACCTAATACTGATAATGCTAACCCAAATTGAATTACTTCCAATGGAAATTAAACAAATGTTGGTCCAAAATGTGATTTCCCTATATAAACTATAGTAAAGTTTACCCCCTCCCCAGGGGGAAACGTGAGACCCCAGGGTCAAGAAATTCACAATTTCGGTAAAGCACCTTAAGACCCTTCCATCTATGAAGAGTATTTGATTCTACCATATCTGGGTCTTGAGAAAAAGATTTTTGAAATTTCAGTAAATTTGACCCTTTTTGGCCCCGCCCCTCAGGCCCCTGGGGGCTTGGGACTAAACCGGCCACTATTTTTTTTACCTTTGTCCATGAAAGGTCCCTGCAAAATTTCATTGACATTGGTTCAGGATTTTCGGAGAAGAAGTCGAAAATGTAAATTGTTTACGGACGCACGACGGACGACGGACGACGACGGACAAAAGGCGATCGCAATAGGTCACTTGAGACTTTGTCTCAGGTGATCTAAAAACTATAAGGATAACTAGCCGTTTCCAGCTATAAAACAACACTACATAATCATTTGATGTATATAACAAGGGTATCTAGCTATTCTGATGTGTTACAACTACGGTACCTAGCCACATTGAGGTGTGCAACTAGGGTACCTAACCAAATGTAGGTGTACAACCAGGGTACCTTACCACATTGAGGTGTACAACCAGGGTACCTAACCATATTTAGGTGTGCAACCAGGGTACCTAACCACATTGAGGTGTACAACCAGGGTACCTAGCCATATTGAAGTGTATAACAAGGGTACCTAGCCATATTGAAGTGTACAACCAGGGTACCTAGCTACATTGATGTGTAAAACCAGGGTACCTAACCACATTTAGGTGAACAACCAGGGTACCTAGCCACATTGAGGTGTACAATCGGGGTACCTAGCTACATTAGGGTACATGTACCTAGCTACATTGAGGTGTACAACTAGGGTACCTTACCAAATGGAGGTGTACAACCAGGGTACCTAACCACATCTAGGTGAACACCCAGGGTACCTAACCACATTGAGGTGTACAACCAGGGTACCTATCCATATTTAGGTGTGCAACCAGGGTACCTAACTACATTGAGGTGTACAACCAGGGTACATGTACCTAGCTACATTGAGGTGTACAACCACTGTACTTAGCTACATGTACATTGAGGTGTAAAACTCGGGTACCGTACCAAATGGAGGTGTACAACCCGGGTACCTAGCTACATTGAGGTGTACAAATAGGGTACCTAACCATATTGAGGTGTACAACCAGGGTACCTAGTCATATTGAGGTGTACAACCAGGGTACCTAACTACATTGAGGTGTACAACCACTGTACTTAGCTACATGTACATTGAGGCGTAAAACTCGGGTACCGTACCAACTGGAGGTGTACAACCAGGGTACCTTACTACATTGAGGTGCACAACTAGGGTACCTAGCCACTTTGAGGAGTACAACCAGCGTACCTAGGTACATTAAGGTGTACAACCAGGGTACCTAGCTACATTGAGGTGTTCAACTAGGGTACCTAACCATATTGAGGTGAACAACCAGGGTACCTAGCCATATTGAGGTGTACAACCAGGGTACCTAGCCACATTGAGGTGTACAACCAGGGTACCTAGCTACATTGAGGTGTACAACTAGGGTACCTAACCATATTGAGGTGTACAACCAGGGTACCTAGCCACATTGAGGTGTACAACCAGGGTACCTAGCTACATTGAGGTGTACAACTAGGGTACCTAACCATATTGAGGTGTACAACCAGGGTACCTAGCCATATTGAGGTGGACAACCAGGGTACCTTACCAAATGTAGGTGTACAACCAGGGTACCTTACCACATTGAGGTGTACAACCAGGGTACCTAACCAAATTTAGGTGTGCAACCAGGGTACCTAACTACATTGAGGTGTACAATCGGGTTACCTAGCTACATTGAGGTGTACAACTAGGGTACCTTACCAAATGGAGGTGTACAACCAGGGTACCTAACCAAATTTAGGTGTGCAATCAGGGTACCTAACTACATTGAGGTGTATAACAAGGGTACCTAGCCATATTGAAGTGTACAACCAGGGTACCTAGCTACATTGATGTGTAAAACCAGGGTACCTTACCACATTTAGGTGAACAACTGAGGTGTACAACCAGGGTACCTAGCCACTTTGAGGTGTACAACCAGGGTACCTAGCCATATTGAGGTGTTCAATCAGGGTACCTAGCCACATTGAGGTGTACAGTCGGGCTACCTAGCTACATTGAGGTGTACAACCACTGTTTTTAGCTACATGTACATTGAGGTGTAAAACTCGGGTACCGTACCAAATGGAGGTGTACAACCAGGGTACCTAGCCATATTGAGGTGGACAACCAGGGTACCTTACCAAATGTAGGTGGACAACCAGGGTACCTTACCACATTGAGGGGTACAACCAGGGTACCTAACCAAATTTAGGTGTGCAATCAGGGTACCTAACTACATTGAGGTGTATAACAAGGGTACCTAGCCATATTGAAGTGTACAACCAGGGTACCTAGCTACATTGATGTGTAAAACCAGGGTACCTTACCACATTTAGGTGAACAACCAGGGTACCTAACTCCATTGAGGTGTATAACAAGGGTACCTAGCCATATTGAAGTGTACAACCAGGGTACCTAGCTACATTGATGTGTAAAACCAGGGTACCTTACCACATTTAGGTGAACAACTGAGGTGTACAACCAGGGTACCTAGCCATATTGAGGTGGACAACCAGGGTACCTAGCCACTTTGAGGTGTACAACCAGGGTACCTTACCAAATGGAGGTGTACAACCAGGGTACCTAGCCATATTGAGGTGGACAACCAGGGTACCTTACCAAATGTAGGTGGACAACCAGGGTACCTTACCACATTGAGTTGTACAACCAGGGTACCTAACCAAATTGAGGTGTACAACCAGGGTCCCTAGCCACTTTGAGGTGTACAACCAGGGTAGCTTACTACATTGAGGTGCACAACTATGTTACCTAGCCACATTGAGGTGTACAGTCGGGGCACCTAGCTACATTGAGGTGTACAACCACTGTTTTTAGCTACATGTACATTGAGCTGTAAAACTCGGGTACCGTACCAAATGGAGGTGTACAACCAGGGTACCTAGCCATATTGAGGTGGACAACCAGGGTACCTTACCAAATGTACGTGTACAACCAGGGTACCTTACCACATTGAGTTGTACAACCAGGGTACCTAACCAAATTTAGGTGTGCAATCAGGGTACCTAACTACATTGAGGTGTACAATCGGGTTACCTTATCACATTGAGGTGTACAACCAGGGTACCTTACTACATTGAGGTGCACAACTAGGTTACCTAGCCACATTGAGGTGTACAGTCGGGGTACCTAGCTACATTGAGGTGTACAACCAGGGTACCTAACCACATTGAGGTGTACAACCAGGGTACCTTACTACATTGAGGTGCACAACTAGGGTACCTAGCCACTTTGAGATTTACTACCAGGGCACCTAGCCACTTTGAGATTTACTATCAGGGCACCTAGCCACTTTGAGACTTACTACCAGGGCACCTAGCCACTTTGAGACTTACTACCAGGATACTTTGAGAGTCTGGTTATATTTTGTTACATTATGATACCAAAATCATCAACAACTGTGTATTTATTGTACTTGGATTTTGATCAATTTTAAACTTGGCCTTGGTTTTGGATATTGCTCAAGTTTTCCATGTCTCATGAAAAAGCATGCTGTTTTGCAGAAAATAAATTGTGGACAGTTGTTTTCCATGTGATAATATGTCCTGTCAGAAATAAAACGTTTGTGACAACTAGATAAGCACAGACATAAATTCATAAAATCAAAGTGTATTCTAAATGACAACAAAATATTTGGAATAGTATACTCACATTTAATAAAAAGCAAAAAAATCACAAAACAATTGTCAGTACATTAAGCTTTTGGTTGATATTCAGTGCCACCGTACCATAAAACAGTGGCATGATTTGAGTGAGCAGAAAACTAGTAGGTGTGATGTACATCAATATAAAATGAACGCTTTCCATGTGTTTTTCAATTTTATAAAACTACAAAAAAATCAACATACCTGTGGTATATATACTGCGATGTGTACAATTTCAAAGCAACAAAACTGGTCCTGCACCAGAACTTAAATTGAAATTAGATCTTCGTATCGCTCCTGCTTACTGATCATATGTTGTGTAAATGGTCGCGATGGGAAGATATAATTTCAATTAGATTGATAGTATATTAAGTGTCTCTGTGCTGAAGGCTATTGGCAGCCCTCCTATCCGTACATGTACAACAATGATTATATTGCTACAACCGATACTGTAAACATGTTATATTATAGGAAGCTGGTTTACAGGAGTGTTCACTGTGTCTTTAGGTAATAATACATAATATATATAAACTTTGAATGTAAACAATCTCAGAAAGTTTAAGTAATGTATTGAGTCCCTTAGCTTGATCAAACAACAAAAGCAAAACTGAGTTCAAACAGTTTCTTACACAAACCAAAAACTTACTGTGTATAACTCCAATACAAAACATTGATGGGTGGGTCATATGCTCACAGATTTTCATTGTTATCACAGTGTACACTGTTACCTAGCTGAACCACACCCTCAGGTAAGTTGATAAGGTAGTTGTAATACAATCTCTCCTACACCGGCTGTCTCACTTCCTCTAGTAACCACCTCTCCCCCAAAAAGGTAAAAAGGGGAAAAGAACTCCTGAAGGTTTAGTGGGTCATTTTACAGTAATTTTTTATCATGTGTAACAAAAAAGAGAAAATGTAGCGGCCAAACCAGGGTTCAAACCTGGGACCCTCCGAACTCTAGACGGACGCTCTACCAATTCAGCTACCTGGTTGCCAATGATAGACCCAGTCCTGTTCCGCTACATTCCTCCCTCCTTTTTCTAAGTATTTGCCTCTGAAGACAAAACGTATTTACAACCCAAGTTGGGCTATTATCTTGCTAAGCGTACCCCCAATGCTTAAAACAAGGGTTGACAAGCTCGCTAGGAGAAAGAGAAAATGTAAATGCCGGACTGGGGTTCAAACCTGTGACCTTCCGTACTCTAGACGGATGCTCTACCAATTGAGCTACCTTGTCACAGAAGATCAACCCTGTCCAGTTGTGCTACACATGTAACAATAATATGCCCTTATGATTGCCAGACTCGTGGGCTGAAACACTTCAGCAACAAGGCTAAAGAAGAATACATATACGGAAAAACGGCTTCAGGAGTTGCTACTTCTTTTTACCTTCATTTTCGGATTGAAGAGGACTTTGTATACCGCAAGGTATCCCCCTCAAACTGAGAAGACTAAATATAAGACAAGTGGACTTGTTGGATAAAGTTATCGGGGATATTTCCCGACTCCTGTCCCCATCAAGTGATCCTACAATAAGGTATGGGAAAGAGTTGTAAAAAAATGATTACATATGTATTTAGACACACACTTACTCTCTTAACCGCAATTATTAATATGGATCAATATTACCATTTTGTAGTAATAAATAAATAATAATAATAATAATATATAAATATAAAAAAAATATAAACCTTATTTATTTACAACAATTATGAAACAAATTTTTACAACTTATATTAGTCACTCTTGTTGGCCCGGATGTTCGCCTGAATGTTAGTCCTATTGAGGGAGGAAATCAGAATCCCCGGAGAAAACCCACGTGGTCAGGCAGGTGACCCCATACCTTTTCACGTCGGATTGGGGAATCACACCTATGCCGCCTTGGTGAAAGGTAAGTGCGCTATCCACTGCGCCATCCAACCACCAAATAATAATCACAACCTAGTTCCTAAATTGTCTCAAAGCAGTTTAGTCATGATTAAAAAAGTGTACTAGATTAAGTAAAAACGTCAATAACTATTTTTGAAAGCATTGCAGTTTAACTTCAGTTAATTAAATAGTAGCACTGTTACTAAACACATAGTAGATAAAAAAGTTGTAAAAATTCCAAAAAACATCAGACTTAAACATCAATATTCAGGTATGTGTATTATGCTACACAATTCATAAAATTGTATCTTACCCCGATATGAAATATGATCAGGGTTAAAATATCTATTATTTGATGTTTCCTTGCAATGGTTTGTATCACACATCTGTAGCTAATTGCAAGAAATAGATTGTATTTTCTATATTGATTTTCAGAAAACAAAAAACATAAAAGCACTACAAAAAAACAATCACATCACTTATGCCGGATTTTTTTGTCTTACTGTTGTCTTGGCTTCAGGAATTTTTCAATCAATGCTTTCATAAATGTAGGCAGGAGGAAGTCCATCAAAACTATGAGTACAACGAAAAGTATGAGTGGTCCCATCAAAGATTTCCCGATGATATCCATCTTCCTGTCACAAATATTGGTCAGATGGCTATCATAAAATCCATTTGGCCTCCGTGACCTATGTTGGTCATAGGTTGTACAAATACTCAGCAGGTCCTTGCTGGAGATGGAAGGGGCTAGGCATACATTGACGAAAAGGGCAATAATGATTCCTTTGATTGCGTAAGTCACAAGCAGGACAGGTAGAGATGTTTGAGGCCCGATGGGCTGGTCTGGTATAGGTATAGCTCCTGGTTGTGTTGGAGCTTCAGGAATGGTCTCTGGTTCCCTAGGGGGCTTCTTGCTCTTGGGATATATGTCGGTAAATTTTTCATGTCCAGCTTGTACCTCATACACCGAGTCCAGGATCTGCAAAATATTTTTTATAAATGAGTCGCTACTTAGATTCAGGAGTCACAAATCCTGAGGATTAATGTCCACACAGGTAAAACACAACACTTGTAAAAAATAGTAACAGCACCTCAGCTCAGTTTGACAATTCTTAGACAACAATTATTGTCATCTTGGATTCTAAAGTGACACAATAAACAGCAACATTTTAAGAAGATTCTTGGTCAATATGGCTGATCAGGAGGACTCCTATGGGAAGGCCTGATGGGGCAATAAGAAGAATCGTATTTTCCATCCAAAGGAAAATCAAAACTTATTTGAGAACCATCTTGGCAGGCATCACAGCATGAAAGACTTGCAATTGTAGCCCACTCCTAAGACCTGTATTTCAACACGAGGTCAAGGTCAAACAGAGGTGGTTGTGTTCCCATTCCAATACATAACATCACTGTTAGTAGCATGCAATTACATGTAAACTGATCTGGTGAAAGTTGAGATAGTGAGCAAATGCTGAAGTCATGAAATCAGAGACAGAGGTCAGTCATTACATATTTTGAATTGCACCAAAAATAGCAACTATTTTGCCATGGCTATTTCAGATATTTGTAAGAGGTTAAGTGAGCCAGGCTTGCTAAATAATTCTGTTTAAGTCACAAATGGGGCAGTGGAAAGAATACAAGAAAAAACAGTTATATCCTACCTGTCTGAGGAATTTCAGGGCAGGAACATCAATTTTTGGCAGATACGTTTCCAGGCGTTCATCAGCTTTATCCACGTCACTACAGTAATTAGACAGCCGGGCGTAACGCTGTGTGGCACCAACCAAACCCAAACATTCAAGGAATTGTTCCTCTCTATCCTTGAACTCTGATGATTTAAGATCAACTCCATCAATTTTGGTCAAAATTCCAAAGACTGGGATTGCTGTGGAAATATTAAGGTTAAACAATAACTTTGTGTTGTTGCTGGAGTAACTAGGGTCGATATTGGGGAAATGGAATGGAATGGGGGGTTAACTAGGGCCAATGGTAGGGAAACAGATGGGGGTTGGGAAAACTAGAGTCAATGAAAAGGAAATCAACGGGTGTTAGGGTATCTAGGGCCAATGGTTGGGAAATTAATGGGGTCAGAACACTAGGGTTTATGGTTGGGAAATGGACGGGGGTGGGAGTAACTAGGGTCAATAGTGGGGAAATGGATGGGGTTGGGGTAACTAGGGTCAATGGTAGGGAAATGGTTGGGAATGGGTTAACTAGGCTCAATAGTGGGGAAATGGATGGGGATGGGGTAACAAATCAACGGGTGTTAGGGTATCTAGGGCCAATGGTTGGGAAATTAATGGGGTCAGAACACTAGGGTTTATGGTTGGGAAATGGACGGGGGTGGGAGTAACTAGGGCCCATAGTGGGGAAATGGATGGGGTTGGGGTAACTAGGGTCAATAGTGGGGAAATGGATAGGGATGAGGAGTTAGGGTGCTTTCATATACCACATCTGATGTGAAATCCAAATTTTTAAGAAATATTGGCATATAATTTGTTTAATGGGATCAGAAAAAGAGCAACAGAAACAATAGTGGGGAAATGGTTGGGAATGGGGTACCTAGGGTCAATAGTGGGGAAATGGATGGGGATGGGGATGGGGTAACTAGGGTCAATAGTGGGAAAATGGATGGGGATGGGGTAACTAGGGTCAATGGTAGGGAAATGGTTGGGGATGGGGAAACTAGGCTCCATAGTGGTGAAATGGTTGGGAATGGGGTAACTAGGGTCACTAGTGGGGAAATGGATGGGGATGGGGTAACTAGGGTCAATGGTAGGGAAATGGTTGGGGATGGGGAAACTAGGCTCCATAGTGGTGAAATGGTTGGGAATGGGGTAACTAGGGTCACTAGTGGGGAAATGGATGGGGATGGGGTAACTAGAGTCAATAGTGGGGAAATGGATGGGGATGGCGTAACTAGGGTCAATAGTGGGGAAATGGATGTGGATGAGGAGTTAGGGTGCTTTCATATACCACATCTGATGTGAAATCCAAATTTTTAAGAAATATTGGCATATAATTTGTTTAATGGGATCAGAAAAAGAGCAACAGAAACAATAGTGGGGAAATGGTTGGGAATGGGGTACCTAGGGTCAATAGTGGGGAAATGGATGGGGATGGGGATGGGGTAACTAGGGTCAATAGTGGGAAAATGGATGGGGATGGGGTAACTAGGGTCAATGGTAGGGAAATGGTTGGGGATGGGGTAACTAGGCTCAATAGCGGGGAAATGGTTGGGAATGGGGTAACTAGGGTAAATAGTGGGGAAATGGTTGGGAATGGGGTAACTAGGGTCACTAGTGGGGAAATGGATGGGGATGGGGTAACTAGAGTCAATAGTGGGGAAATGGATGGGGGTGGGGTAACTAGGGTCAATAGTGGGGAAATGGATGGGGTTGGGGTAACTAGGGTCAATGGTAGGGAAATGGTTGGGAATGGGTTAACTAGGCTCAATAGTGGGGAAATGGATGGGGATGGGGTAGCTAGGCTCAATAGTGGGGAAATGGGTGGGGTTGGGGTAACTAGGGTCAATGGTAGGGAAATGGTTGGGAATGGGTTAACTAGGCTCAATAGTGGGGAAATGGATGGGGATGGGGTAACTAGGGGCAATAGTGGGGAAATGGATGGGGATGGGGTAACTAGAGTCAATAGTGGGGAAATAGATGGGGATGGGGTAACTAGGGTCAATAGTGGGGAAATGGATGGGGATGAGGAGTTAGGGTGCTTTCATATACCACAGCTGATGTGAAATCCAAATTTTTAAGAAATATTGGCATATAATTTGTTTAATGGGATCAGAAAAAGAGCAACAGAAAACTATAAGTTATAGAGAAGGGGTGTCACTTTACCGATGGGAGGAGGGATTGCTTCTTCATAAAGGTGTTTTGGTCATAAAACCAACAAATCTGTTGCTAACAAACTTACCCCTTTTTCCTTTTCCGGCTTTAGCTCCAACAGGATTGGCAGCTGATATGACACATTCAATGAGTCCAACTGGAATGTTCGCTCTCGCTGAGGCCACAACAATGATTCTGTCAACCTTGAGTAACTCAAGATTCTGGGAGTATTTCTTCCTTAGGCCCATCATACCTGTTTCTTTGTACTCTTCCTGGGCTGCCTACATGTAGCCAACCAAAATAACAAGAGCAACTGGATATTAAGCAATCATGGCAAAAGACTCTCAATGAAAGTAGTATAGCAAATAAGATCTTAATGATAGGGCCAATTCCCTAGGCCAATCCTAGCCTGCCACTATATGTGTATCAAAATTTTCATGCTCAGTAATTGTATAAATTAAAATAGGGCGGGGATCTCAAAGGTTTCCATGTTATGACACAGGGACAGAGTCCCAAAGGGTGTGGGCAGACCCAAGGGTCAACTATAATACATGTACCATAACTGTATTTTTATTCATTTATGCCCAGCAATTGTAAATATGGCAAAAGGGTGGGGATCTCAATAGTTTCAAAGTTATATACAAGGAACAAGCCCCTGGGGGTGTGGCCAGATCCCAGGGTCAATTCTTATTTCAATATAATATCACTTTGTGATTGTATATATACGGTTATGGGGTGGGGATCTCATCTGTTTAAAAATTATGACCAATCAACTTAGTCTCAATGGGCGGGGATAGACCCTGGGCCATTCGAGTAGAATATGTGTACATTGTATTTGTCTCTTTATACTTAGCAATTTTATATATGGTAATAGGGTTGGGATCTTGATAATTTCCATGTTGAAAATTTGATTTGGCCCTGCTCCGCAAAACCCTGGGGGTGGGGTCAGCCCTTCAAATGGTAAAATTTGAAATCACACCAATTGATAATGCATCCAACCAAAGGACTTGGAGCGTTATTGGTCAATTTTGGCCTCATAAGAAATGAAAATTGAATCTATTTGCTAATTCCTGCTATAAACAAAATATTTGTTATTTGGGGCTATCTTTTATGGTGTAGATTTTTTTCCAGTGCTCATGCGAAGATACCCTACCATAGCAACGAAACTGTGTTGCTACGCAAGCAGAGATGGCCAAAATTCAGTGGTTTTGATCTGTTAGTATGTAGAAATAAAAGCCTCCGCATGTGACAAAAATTCCTTTCTACGAATGAACACTGGTATAACAATGTTTAAGCATGTCAATTATTTGTTTGTGGCTGGCGGAGGCTTTAAAAAATTGCATAATTGAAGAGCGTTTAGTTAATTTCCTTCGAAATGGACACCGGTGTTGATATTCACACATTTTATTATGAAGACGCATGTTTATGTCTCTCTTTGTAATGCCATATCTCCTAAACTAGTTGTCGAATGAATTTGAAATTTATAAATGTGCGTGCTACATTTATTCCAGATTACGAATATAACAACTAATTATAAATCCCTGATGAGCCCGGAAATGACCCTTTACACCTCTAGTCCTTTGTTTGATATTCATCCCTTAAGTCCAGAAAAGAAAACACTTAAAGCAATATGGTCCAAGTGCCCTTTTTGGCCCACCCCTCACTGCCTCAGTCCCCGAGGGGAACAGCTCCTCCATTTGTACACTTCTGAATCCCCACCACATGAGAACACTTCCAACCAAATATAGATGATACCCATCTCCTAATTCCAGAGAAGATGTCACATTCATTATAGCCAAATTACCCATTTTTGGCCCCATCCTCAGCCTCCCGGGGGTGAACACCTCCATTTGAACTATTCTCAATTCAAAACACCTGAGAATGCTTTCAACCAGATATGTTTGATATCCATCTCTAAGTTCCAGAGATGAAGTTGCTTAAATCAATATGGCCATATGACCCATTTTTGGCTCCACCCCTCAGCCCCCTGGGAGGTCAGACCCTCCACTTCTATAATTTTTAATACTCACCACCTTACAATGCTTCCAGCCAGATATGATATATATCATTTAGTTTCAGAGAAGACATTTTGAGCAGCATGGTCAAATGACTCCCTTTTGGTATGCCCCTAACCCCTCTGGGGGGTCAACCCCTCCGTTTGTAAAATTCTGAATACCCACCACTTAAGAACTCTATTGCGATGGAGAGATAATTACAAGTAACAGAGCCAAATTAACACCTATCCTGGTTTTACTTAATTCCCCTTGTGATTATACCTTTAAGCTGTCTTCGGCAGGTAGACGTCCATAGAAGACGATTCGTAATAATTCTCTGTTCAAGTCGTCATTTATATCGTCAAAGCCAGCAATGTCAATGAATGTTGGATAGCATGCATCAGGGTGGACAGGTGCCTTGAAGCAGCTCTTGGGAAAGCTTCAAAAACAGAAAGTCGAAAGTTACAATTGGCTGAATAAAATGTTATCAGCTCTGTATTGTACTGAGCTATTTATCTGCTGTAAATATTCCGCATAGAAAACATGTATACATAAACTTTATCTGTTTTATGTCAGTAATGCATTAAGTGTTATTAACTTATATGGATCACTGTTGTTGGCCCAGATTGTGATGTGTCAGATATTTTAATACAGGAAAATTGAGAACCCTGAGAATTCCACATGATCAGGCAAGTGTCCCCATTATTACCCGTTTCGTGTTTGATCAAGGAATCAAATACCTGGCTATCTTGGTCAAATGCTTGTGTGCTATTTATTGTACAATCCTAGATATATTCGAAATCAAATCCTGACAACAAACCATACAGCAGGATATTTCAATGACATTGTGGGTCAATATTGTGATTGCGAAAAATATGATCTGCAGAATAATATGACAAGTGTAAAAATGAGCAGCAAAAACAAATTTCATAACCCTGATGTCGTCATGATTAAACGACATTACTGTTGACTTTAAATAATTTGTACACTAAATCTGGTTATTCCAGGTGAAATAGTATAGAAGATGTGTTCCGGAGAAACTTTTTCAAAAGTAAAGGTCAAAGGTCAAGTGTAAAAGATGTGGATTCATTAGGCTGCCTTACAAGCGTCAGCGGTAGATCATTTCCCTTTAGCTCAGCGGTAGAGCATCGAGCTGGGGAGCCAATGGTCGCAGGTTCGAGCCCCAGCGAAGGCACTATCTTTATCACTATTCCTCGTCCTGCTACACAAGTCATAGGTCACAGTGACTTAATTCTTTTTTGTATTTTAAAACAACAACATTAAATAAATTGATTGGGAGTGTGAAGAACTTAAAGAAAAAAATGTGGATAAAATGAAACAGTGTTTCAGGTAAGACTAGGTGCAAAATAGTATTAGTAATAGTATTACTAGTATATCTAAATCCTAAACAAATAGTACTCTTTGCCTTAAGACTATAATTAATATATTTATATTGCTGTGATATCTTCAAATAAACAGTCTGAAGAATCTCCTAGAAGAGATGAAAGTACTTAAGACTCGTTGTTAAGAATTTTTCTTTATACAATATATATATATATATATTTATTTATAATCCAATAAATCAAATAACATCATAAAAATTGACTTATTGACAAACAGAATTTTTCAAATGGAAGCTGTCAATTTCACATCAAAGGTTTTGCTTTAAACATATTTAAAACTTTAATTATATGTAATATTTTAGAGGTCATTATTTTTTCAATGCCACTGCTAGGAGTTGAACCTGGGAACTTTGGTTTATTAGTCTTACGCTTTAACGAATGAGCTGAAGAGAAATTCTCTATTTCCTAGTTGGTAGGAAGCTGCTAGTATCTTACAAGGGTGACAATTACATTTTCCAATCTGATTGGGCCATCTTTTTATTTAATGCTAGGACAAATACCAAGTTTCATGTGTAACGGAACTGGACTGGGTTGATTGTGGGCAACCAGGTACATGTAGCTCAATTAATAGAGCGTCCATCTAGAGTTCGGAGGATCCTGGATTTGAACCCTGGTCTGGCAGTGCTTTTTCCTGCCCCTATTTCAGGTGACAGACAGATCGAATGGGGGGGGGGCACCCTGGAATGTGGTCCAAGAATTTGTTATCTTGTTACATTTCTGTACCATTTACTCATTCACCCCTGCATGCAGACACATTTGAACTCATTGAAATTGTTTATTATGAAATTTCAGGGGTGAATGAGTTAACAGTATATACAAATCCTGCAGACAAAGCAAATTTGTTCAAACAAACCTTTTAGTGAGATAGGTCATCTGTTGTGCTTGTCCGCCGAAATTACCAGAAATAGCATATTCCCGATATTTGTCGTTGTTCATCGCAGTTATAAGAGTGTTTATAGTGGAACTCTTCCCGACTCCAGGAGGCCCAATTATGGCCACATTAAGCGGGTTTCTGCTATCAATATCGGGACCAAGTTCTTTGGCAATATCATTGTTCAACTTCTCTCTCCTTCGTTTAATCTCAGCTTCGGGATCCTCCATTCTTCGTCGACGACGCGTGGACCTGCTTGTATCAGTGTCTGTATCTGATGTGTTGTCACCAAAGGAATACACATACCTGTTTGAAGTAGGTTTCTGTCTACCGTCCTTACCTCCCATGTTGGTGCCTTCAATAAAGCAAAAAGAGAAGCATAAATAAAGCAAAAAGATGTTTAAAATAAACCCAGGAAATATTATTATTATTATTTTTTTATTCTTAAAGGCCCTTCAACACAGAAGTGGTAATTAATAGGGCCAATAAAAATAGACACAGCATCACAAGTGATACACATCCCCTCCATTCACACATTGTGTGACATAGTGATACTCATCCCCTCCACTCACACAGTGTGTGACATAGTGATACACATCCCCTTCACTCACACATTGTGTGACATAGTGATACAGATCACCTCCACTCACACATTGTGTGACATAGTGATACACATCACCTCCACTCACACATTGTGTGACATAGTGATACACATCACCTCCACTCACA
>NW_018408594.1:71771-91639 GCF_002113885.1 Mizuhopecten yessoensis | reverse complement strand
ACATCACATGCTATGACCCTCTTTTTTTTTTAAAAAGAGGGTCATCAATCTCTTTCAGTATATGCAAGTATGCAATATCTATCTGATGAGCAGTGCTTGGCAGTAACTAAGGGATATCTCCTCATGGTGTGTGAGGAGATAATCTAATTACATGGTCATATACATTAATATATAACAAGTACACAGGTAAGTAGGTATAAGGATCTGGGAACAAGATTTTAAATCTTATATAAAGCCATCTCCTTTGAGATGTAATTACAAAATAGAAGTACTTTAACATACAGTTAGTTAATATACATAAATTGTTAAAATTAACAGATTGTGATAACACTGACCATTGTATGTGATGAACCAAACAGCATCAGGTATACAAAGGTCGTTGTGGTAAAATAAACTGTTTTACCATTGTCAGTCTTTAATGCCAAATAAGCATTAACTGTTTTGTAGAATCTGAACTTGTCAAATATCACCATCCTAATGGCCCTATACCTTTTGTTTACTGAGAAGATGACTTGTAAGATTTATGCACTGTGGACCAGATGTGACCTTGAAAATATGGCAAGGTCATTCACATGAACAAGCAATCATGCACCCTGAATGCTTTAGTTATTCAGAAGAAGTCTTTTTTTTGTGTGTGTTTTTAAGACAAATGACCCCTGTGACCTTGAATATGGGAGAAGGTCATTCATTTGAACAAAGTTGGTAGCCGTTCATCCCAGCATGCTTCTTGTCAAATAGCATCACCCTGGACCTTTTGATTATACAATAGAAGTCGTTTAAAGGTTTTTAAGACAATTGACTCCTGTGACTTTGAATATGAGTGAAGGTCAATCATTTGAACAAATTTGGTAGCCCTTCATCCCAGCATGCTACTGGTCAAATATCATCACCTGGACCTATTGGTAATTCAGAAGAAGTTGTTTGGAAGTTCAAAAATATTTTACCCCCCTGTGACCTTGAATATGGGTGAAGGTCATTTATTTGAACAAACTTGTTAGTGCTTCATCCCAGCATGTTATTGGCCAAATATCATCATCCCTGTCCTTCTGGTTTTTCAGAAGTTGTTTAAAAATTTCAACATATTTGACCCCTGTGACCTTGAATATAGGCGAAGGTCATTCATTTGAACAAACTTGGTAGAGCTTCATCCCAGCATGATATTGGCCGAATACCATCAATCCCTGTCCTTCTGGTTTTTCAGAAGAAGTTGTTTAAAGATTTCAACATATTTGACCCTGTAACCTTGACTACATGTATAAGTGAAGGTCACTCATTTTAACAAACTTGGTAGCCCTTCATACCAGCATGCTACTGGCCGAATACCATCAATCTAGGCCTCTTAGTTATTCAGAGTTGTTTAAAGATTTAAACATATTTGACTTNTCATCAAACTGATGGAGCCCTCGTATATAAAGAAGAAGAAGAAGAACTTGGTAGAGCTTCATCCCAGCATGATATTGGCCAAATATCATCATCCCTGTCCTTCTTGTTTTTCAGAAGAAGTTGTTTAAAGATTTCAACATATTTGACCCTGTAACCTTGACTACATGTATAAGTGAAGGTCATTCATTTTAACAAACTTGGTAGCCCTTCATCCCAGCATGCTACTGGCCGAATACCATCAATCTAGGCCATTTAGTTATTCAAAGTTGTTTAAAGATTTCAACATATTTGACCCCTGTGACCTTGAATATAGGCAAAGGTCATTCATTTGAACAATTTGGTAGCACTTAATCCCAACATCCTACTGGCTAAATATCATCATCCTGGGCCTCTTGGTTATTTAAAGATTTCAACATATTTGACCCTTGTGACCTTGAATATAGGCCAAGGTCATTCATTTGAACAAATTTGGTAGTGGTTCTGCCCAGCATGTAAATGGCCAAATATCATCAGCCTGGGCATTCAGGTTATTCAGATGAAGTTGTTTAAGGTTTTTAACATATTTGACCCCTCTGACCTTGAAAATGGGCAAAGGTCATTAATTTGAACAAACTTGGTAGCCCTTTATCCCAACATGCTACTGGCTAAATATCATTAGCCTTGGCCTCTTGGTTATTCAGGAGAAGCTGTTTAAGTAAAAATGAGACTTAGGCAAGTCTACTAGTTCGGAACTTTACCCAGAAAGCTTCCGAATGTCATTCAGGGAATCCTACTTTCGTTTTCGCGTAGCACATATACATGTATATATATAAATAGACAGGTGCGACGTTCAGTTTTTTTATTAACCTTGGACATTTTACAGATGTTATCCTCTTCCAAAATCAAATATGACCACAGAAAATGTTGGTAACAGCTAATAAAAAATGACAATTCACCGTATGATTCACATGTTTAAAATAAATGATCTTTTTTTTCACGACGGAGTTTGACGCAAACCAATGTTACAGTCTCCTAGGTAATAGCTTAAATTAGGCTGCGAAAAGTTACAACCGACATTGAAAAAACATTCGTGCTAGTTCAAATGTGAACGATGCACAAACCTTAAAATTCTGTGTTGACAAATACATGACCTTACCTGATAATGTCAAGAATAGTCAACAAACCTTTCCCGGTATTGTCTATATATGATATCGCCGAAGTCTGTGTCTACCAAATACAACACCTATGAAAATGTATTCATCCGCTTTGAATTAAAAAGCGCCCATTCATAACTATTTCAAATATGACAAGAATATAACATAACATAAAATAAAACGGGATTGCACATTATTTTTGTCATTTGACATTATAAAAGTAAATTATGGACTATTTGTTTAAGCGGATTATTAAGCAATTCGCTCACTAACAACAAAAGGTATCGTGTTCTGATTGGGACTTTCGGTTTGCTATTTGACGGAGTGCGAAGTATGATAAGTGGAAGTAGTAGTTGGAAAAACCCGGTGCAAGGAATCACCACAACCGAAGCAACGGACCGAATCGGAACCGAAACCAATTTGTAGAAGAATTTGGCGAGGTTTTTCTTTTTTTCAGTTTTAGAACAGCGATTGTAATTGTTGCAAAATTCTTTCGTAATGTTAGGTAAGTGTAAAAGGATTGGGTTTTGAACACTTACTATATATTTACGTTTCGTAAAACGGAGTGCGTGTTGTGATCATCGGCTCCATATTGTTTACCTGGTGTATTCCCGTTTGGGATTCCCTTCCGTACAGTATTATATTTAGACGTTTCTGATTGGTTAATATTTTTGGGATATGTTACCTTACTACGCTCAGGTATGGGTCAGTTACAGTGTCGAGTTCAAATACTACATTGCACGTGCATGTCTCGAATTTAGGTCAAAACGGCCTCACTGTAAAAACGGCCCTACTTATTAAATCGTGTTATACAATTTGATTGGATTTTAAATTTATTAAGTTAGCAACCTGTAACAGATAAAGTTAAGAAGTACATGTAGTTATTATTTTTATAAATTTAAAAAAAAATGCTAAGTATAACCACGGACTTAGATAACATTTATTTATATCTATTCTAATTCCGTGGTATAACTGGACGTTTATATATATGAACTCTCAGCTTAATTGCTGCCTTCGGCTGTCTTTAGCCGAGGGGACTAATGGTTTTATATAATAGCTATATTTTCAATTATAGTATATCAGTTCTATCTTCTTGTAATATGATGTATATGTACATGTAACTGTTCTGTTTCACTGTGTCTTGATAAAGGAGCGGATCGTTCCGAAAATTTGACAGCCTTAACTTGTCCACACTGTTGGAATTACTTCCTTGCCCCATATATGAACATTGATGTATATTTAAATAAATTGCTAAGTACAAGTGGGACGTACATTATATATATATAAACATTGATATATATTTAAATAAATTGCTAAGTATAACCACGGACTATCTAATTCCGTGGTATAACGGGACGTGTATATATGAACATTGATGTGTATTTAAAAATAAATTGCTAAGTACAAAGGGACGTATATATATGAACACCATCCAAGCTGAAAATTCTCGATCGATGATGGGTCTTGGTCGTCCGGAGGCCTCAGTCACCACAATCCCGCTAACTCCCCCCTCCACAACCCGAAAATTATCACCCAACGACTTTTATAAATCAATAATATTTATAAAACATTCTCAAAGAAGTCCAAAATAAAACACCAACATTGTTTTTTTGTCTTTTCGTCAGTATGTTTTTTCTTTATTTCGTTCCTTACTATATATCGTTTTTTCGTCTTTTCGTTATTTCGTTTTTTGTTTTTTTAACCTCACCTGGTCCGAAGGACCATGGATAGCTTATGCCATACCGCAGCGTACGTCGTCCATCCGTCCGTCCGTCCGTCCGTCCGTCCGTCTGTCCGTCAATTTTCCTTTAATACGCTACTTGTCCTGAACGGCCAAGTAGATTTTTTCCTAAATTTGGTCTGGAGCATCCTTAGGCCAAGGGGACTCAATTTTGTATAAATGGTGGGTGTGGCCCCCCTTGGGGCAGATGGGCGGGGCCGAATAGGGGAAATTGGTAAAACCTTCAAAATCCTTCTCCTACCGTAGGGATAAAGGGAGTTTATCCTAATTTAGTCTGGAGCATCCTTGGGCCAAGGGGACTCAATTTTGTATAAATGATGGGTGTGTCCCCCCTTGGGGCAGAGGGCCGGGGCCGAATAGGGGAAATAGAGGTAAAACCTTCAAAATCCTTCTCCTACCCTAGGGATTAAGGAATTTTATCCTTATTAAGTCTGGAGCATCCTTGGGCCAAGGGGACTCAGTTTTGTATAAACCGTGGGTTTGGCCCCCCAAGGGCCTGAGGGGCGGGGCCCAATAGGGGAACATAGAAAATTATTCTTTAAAATCCTTCTACTTCTGTAGGAATGACAGGAGATGGTCCATATTTGGTATTGAGCATCCTTGGGTTAAGGGAAACCAATTTTGTATAAACGGTGGGTTGGCCCCCTTGGGGGCTGAGGGGCTGGGACCTATATGGGAAATATAGCAAATTCTTAAAAATCCTTCCTCTTCTGTAGGAATGACAGGATTTATTCCATATTTAGTCTGAAGCATCCTTGGGCGAAGGGGAACCAATTTTTTTTAAACGGGGGGTCGGGCCCCCCGGGGGCTTGGGGGGGGGGGCCCAATAGGGGAAACATAGCATTTTTTTTTTTTATAATCCTTCTTCTTCTGTAGGAATAAAAGGATTTGTTCCATATTTGGTCTGAAGCATCCTTGGGGGAAGGGGTACTAATTTTGTATAATCCATGGGTCTGACCCCCCAGGGGCCCGAGGGTAGGGGCCCAATAGGGGAAACATAGCATTTTTTTTTTTTTTAAAATCCTTCTTCTACCAAGGGATTAAGGGATTTTATCCTAATTTAGTCTGGAGCATCATTGGACCAAGGGGACTCAATTTTGTATAAGCAGTGAGTGTGGTCTCCCAGGGGGCGGACGGGCGGGGCCCCAATAGGAAATAGAGGTAAAACCTTTAAAATCCTTCTTCTACCATCGGGATTAAGGGATTTTATCCTTATTTAGTCATGAGCATCCTTGGGCCAAGGGGTCTCAATTTTGTATAAACGGAGGGTATGACCCCCCTAGGGGCATAGGGTCGGGGCTCTGTTTGAAGTTTGTTCTCGCTATATCTCAAGTACTGGATGGATCTTTCTGAAATTTCATTTGTACTTACAGCACCTACCATGGAGTGCTATATCTTAACTTCATACCAATTATCTTAAACATATTCAGGTGAGCGATACAGGCCCTCTGGGCCTCTTGTTCGGTTTTTTCGTCTTTTTGTTTGATGACATATATAAGTCACCATAGATAACACTGCCGCACACTAAACGTTTCGTTGATGCTGGTCTCATGGTTGGAAGTCTCATTCAAATTCAAATGATATGTGAAGATTTTGCTATACATCCATCCAAATTACACCCTCTGACCAATCCTGTAGTTTTAATTGACCCACTCTGAGGTACTCTGTTAAAACAACAAAAACCCTCATCCCATATCTAAGTTATTATTGGTTATTATTATAACTTTTTTTAATGCTATTTAATAAAAAATAAATAAAAATATTTTCTCTAAATAATTAAATTAAATACTGAGGCAGAAAACACTGTCATTGCAAAGGTATTTTAGACTGAGGAGGGTTAACTATTAACATAATTATAATATTTTTATCTGTACATGTATATATCTTTATTTCTTGAAAGTGCATGCAACTTTATTAACTAATATCAAGTTATGTATTTGTATTATGCACTTGTAGTACTTGCAGTTCTATATACTATATACTATATATAGGGTCGGGCCGTTTTCACTAGGGCCGTTACTGCAGTGAGGCTGTTTTAACCGGATACGCATTTGAAGGCATACAATTCAATTTGGCTATCTAGATCTGTGTATGACGATCGACTGACACCGGATATAGCTAGTACCGAAGCGGGCATGGAAGCTAGGCGCAGACAAGTCACAGGATATTTTCCGATTATTCTGGTATTTTCTGGTAGTGTAGAGACAAATAAAGGAGCACAACAGTTATACAATGAACTATGATGTATGTGATGCAGACGATTTGTAAACTATTTCATGCGATCTTAAGCTATTGGTAAAAAATGACTACAAAGTACTGGTACAAAATCATTTACAAAGAAAGAAGAAGAGATAACTGTTAAAGTATGACATATACGATGATGAAATGGGCGTCATTGGCATATGTAGATGAGACCGGGATAAACATATAATGGTCATACATCTAAATGTAGTCATTATGATGTAATTGACTTAAATGTTTTTTCGTCTCTGTACGGCGAATAGTTGTTGATACATTTTCAAGTGTACGGCAGCTAGCATGTTACATTTTGTAACAGTACCGCGAATAGCTATACTAACATAACCATGCAAGCATTTGTACTAGCTACGTTTTTTTTATGTTGTTATACCATAATTGGAGTAACATACCAATGATGTTGCTTTGTAACACTTTTGAATGATATCGTAAGGGAAGGGATAAAGAATGTCGAAAGTCTAATGAATGTCAAGTTAAATGATGATAAGGATTACCCATTTTTCACATGCTATAATTACACAACATCAGCTGTGACCTTGACAATAGCGATGTATTTTTGGAAATTTAGCTGTGACATCGACAATAGGGGTGGAGAGTTGGAACTTTATATGTGACCTTGACAATAAGGATGTATAATTGGAACTTAAGCTGTGACCTTGATAATAGGGGTGGAGGATTAGAACTTACATTAAGCTGTGACCTTGACAATAGAGTGGGACAGTTGGAACTTAAGATGTGACCTTGACAATAGAGTGGGACAGTTGGAACTTATGTAGAAGGTGACATACTCTTTCCCTTTCACAACGTTAATATAAAAGGGGGATGGGTTACACAAGAAATTGTAATGATGATGTAGAGAAAATCCTAGATTTGCCATAAACATAAACGATATTTAAGTTGATATATCCTCAATTTATTCACAGTTATCTGTAAACAGCAAAGTGGTAAAGGCAATAAAGAAGTCTGAAAGTGTTAAATATGTATACCTTTAACAGGCAATGGGAAAACTCAGTTTTATTCCTACTCAAGATTTTAAAGTCTATTCTAACTTTATTTCCATCAACTTTTAATAAGCACTTTTAAATTATGGTCTGAAACTCTTGTTTTATATTTGTTACTTTAAAAAAAAAAGTCTGCAACCCTAATATTTTGGGGGCTGAAAAACAGACACACAACTATCATTTTAGCCAACAGCACAGGTAGACTAGTGGTTATCACACTGACTTACCTGAACAACTGTATTGAGTGCATTGTTTTTTCTTGTAATCTTTGGTGGTATACAACTTACATACGAGAAGGTGCATGCATTTTACACTGTAGGAGATTTACGGTAATCGGGGGAACGTTAGTTTAAGTTTAGCTTTAACAAAATATATCGCATTTAGGCAAAGTGTTCACTTGAAGTCTGTATACTATATGACCTACAAATTTATTCGCCGTACACCAGTTATTTTGAAAATTCCTATTCGCCGTACAATGTTTTTTCTATTCGCCGTACACTTCGCTGAAATTAGTTATACAAATATCTAAAGAAAGAAGCACAATATAGAGGGACTCCATGTATTATCATGACTATATAACTATCAGAAATCATCTTAGCATATAAATGTATATAATCCACTGGCAAATGTCAGGTCAAGACAATATTTGCTGTTGCGAATGAAGATTTAGTGGTACTAGGCAGACTGTTTTTGTAAATAATTTGCAACTACATCAAAAAATTCATGCCACCTGTTTCAGAAATGAATTACGTCTATGCTTGACTGTCGTGCCTCTTTTATTTGTCTCTACACTACCAGAAAATACAAGAAATATCAGAAAACTTAACGTGATTTGTCAACGACCAGATTCCATGCCGCCTCTCGGTACTAGCTATATCCAGTGTCAGTCATACAGTGTAGCTGGGTGATTTGGTATTGTAAATCAGTCTGGCAGAGGGTTACATGTAGCTGACCGGGTCGTCTTCTCCCTTCTTCCGGGCAGGTATGTAGGAGTGTATTTCGGCCTTAAACCTCAAAATTATTCCGGGCAGGTATGTAGGAGTGTATATCGGCCTTAGACCTCAAAATTATCCCGGGCTGGGTGGTATTTCCCCATTGTAGGCATGTTTTGGTAGAATTATCTAAGCGTTTATTTGGATGGTTATTTTCCCGCTGAAGGCACGTTGTAATATACTATCAGGGTGTGTTTAAACTTATTCCCCGGGGTTGGATACTGGGTGGACATTTTCGAGAGGACATGATGTTAAACGGATATACTATTTTTAGTATGGGCTGGTCGAGTGGTTGACGAATATACTGTTTTTAGTATGGGCCGGTCGAGTGGTTGACGTATATACTGTTTTTAGTATGGGCTGGGCGAGTGGTTGACGTATATAATGTTTTTAGTATGGGCTGGTCGAGTGGTTGACGTATATAATGTTTTTAGTATGGGCTGGTCGAGTGGTTGACGAATATACTGTTTTTAGTATGGGCCGGTCGAGTTGTTGACGTATATACTGTTTTTGGTATGGCCCGGTCGAGTGGTTGACGTTCTGTAGCATTGTGCATAACTATTTATCATGTTTCATCTAATTTACTTCACTGTTTCATTTTGTACAAAACAAGAGATCCCAGAGGGATCTTGGCGCCCACCTTTGTACTATCTTCATTAGTTCTTTGTCAGTTCAATCTTTTCTCTTCTTTCCTCTAATCTGTTTGATCGAGTCATGTTAACAGTAAATGCATCTTGAGGTAACTTTTTATCTAAACTTAATACTGATGTGTATGAAAGCCAACCTTCAAAGTGAGTTTGTCATTTCACATATTTACTAGTACAGTACTTAATGTGAAAGAAATAGAATCGATCATTGCAATATGACAAAGATCTGTTTAGTTCTTCTTTTAATCCATTTTGTTTTTATGATTAGTCTCAATAAAATGCCCTGGACAGCTCAGGACCAAGGGGAACCTACATATAAAATTTGAAAGAGATCCTTCTGGCACTTCTTGAGAAATAGCGATAACAAACTTTCATTATCAAAATCCAAGATGGCTGCCTGTCGGCCATGTTGTTTATCCGATCAGTCTCAAAAGTTGCCCTGCACAGCTAAGGACCAAGGGGAACCTACATATAAAATTTGAGAAAGAACCCTCTGGTACTTCTGGAGAAAGACTGATAACAAGAATTGTTTAAGGACGGATGACGGACAACGGACGGCGGACGACGGACCACGGACCACGGACGCAGTGTGATTTGAATAGCCCACCATCAGATGATAGTGGGCTAATAAATTGTAGAACTTTATAAAACGTACGCGTGTTGTCATTCATTAACCTGTAGCCAGCTGACGTTAAGTCGAGACAGAACCAAAGAGTTGACGAACGAAAATTACTATAGGAGGACGAATTTTTACCGGTAAGTATAGTAAATATTGTTTATTAATTATTTTAAATGATAACCATATTGTATACAAGGAATTTTTTGGTTTTCAAACCATATACACCTTGTCCGAAGGACAGCTATTGTCATATCAATTGTGGCTTCCTTTCGTTATTTGTCGTACGTCGTCTTGTCGTACGTCGTCTTATCATCCATCGTCCGTCCCATCAACAACTTTTTTTCAAACGGCTTCTTAATCTTCATACTACTGATTGGAATTTTACTTAATTTGAATGGAAGCATCCCCACTTATAGGTAGTGGAGAATCAAAATTGTACAAATGGAGGGGCTGACCCCCAGGGGGCTGAAGTGTGGGGCCATAATGAGGTAGTTTGGCAATACATGTATTGCTTTTAGCGACTTCTTCTCTCTGACTGAACTTAAGAGAATTAGGATCACAGATGATTATTGTTAGAAGCATCCTTAATTAGATGCTGGGTATTTAATAAAAGGGTACAGATGAAGGGACTGTCACCCCAGGGGGCAGAGGGGCAAGGTCTAACAGTGGTAATTGGCAATTTTTCTTCAAGCAACTTCTTATCAGAAATAAAGAGGGGATTTATCAACTATATTTGGTTGGTGTTCAAAGCATTATTAGATGGTGGGGATTAATAAATGTACAAATGAAGGACTGCACCCTCCAAGGAGCCAAAAGGGGGTAAATTAGCCCTATTGTTTTAAGGGATTTCTTTTCTGAAACTAAGACAAAGATATCAATCATACATGTATTTGGTTGAAATTAAGCATCCTTATAATTGGTGACTGAGTATTTAAAATTGTACCAGTTTAAGGGCTGACCCCCAGATCTGAGGGGCAGGGCAAAAAAGGATTTTTTAACTTTGACATTATCAAGATTCCCACCCTATAACCATGTATACTGAGCATCAAGAAACAAATACAATCATGATAATAAATAAGAATTGGGGTCATAATTTCTGAGCTATGACTTTGAAACAGTTGAGATCCCCCCCCCCCCCCCCCCCCCTATTAGGATTGATCCTTGGGTCTGGCCCTAACCCTAAGTACTTAATTCTTGGGTCCTAACTTTGAAATGTTTGAGATCCCAAACCCATAGCCATCAATACAGTTGTTGAACATAAAGATCCAGGTGAGGAATACAGGCCCCATGAGCCTCTTGTTATTTTTTACAGCATGTCAGTCAATGGAAGCTCACCTGACTCTACCTGACTATATATGCCCCTTAACATATGCTTGAACTTTTCAATACAAGGTACATTGTTACATTCTTTATTTCTTTGTACAGGATTTTGACTGGGTCGATTGTCGGCGAGCAGGTAGCCAGATCAATGGATAGAACATCCATCTAGAGCTCAGAGTACATACAATAGCCTTAATTATGGACCCCCCCCCCACTATATANCCCCCCCACACACACTATATATTGACAGACGATGCTAGTACCTGTGCCTGTAGGGTCCTAGGTTCGAACCCAGGTCTGACCGCTGCATTCTTTCTTCTCCATGAAATTATGATACAGAAATTGTCAACAATTGTGTATTTAGTATGCTTGGATTTCGATCAATTTCCAACTTGGAAGTTTCATGAAAAAGCAGGCTTCTCTGTAGAAAAAAAATTGTTGACAGATGTTCCCCATATGATAATATTTCCTGTCAAAAGTAAAACGTTTGTGAAAGTGATGACAAATAAGTAAGCACAGACATAAAGTCATCAAATGAAAGTGTTTTAAATGACAACAAAATATTTGGAATAGTATACTCACATTTAATGTAAAGCAAACAATTCATAAAAACCCATTGTCGGGACATTAAGCTTTTGACGACGACGGACGAAGACGGATAGCAATAGGTCACTTGAGCTAAAGCTCAGGTGACCTAAAAAAACATTAACCTTATTAATTTACAACAATTATGAAACAATTTTTTACAACTTATATTAGTCACTCTTGTTGGCCCGGATGTTAGCCTGAATGTTAGTCCTATTGAGGGAGGAAATTGGAATCCCCGGAGAAAACCCACGTGGTCCGGCAGGTGACCCCATACCTTTTCACGTCCGATTGGGGAATCACACCTAGGCCGCCTTGGTGAAAGGTAAGTGCGCTATCGACTGCGCCATCCGACCACCAAATAATAATTTGAGGTTCTTATATACTGTTTTATCACAACCTAGTTCCTAGGTCGTCTCAAAGCAGCTTAGTCATGATTAAAAAAGTGTACTAGATTAAGAAAAAATGTCTAACTATTTTTGAAAGCAACAGTTTATATAACTTAACTGTTAATAGTAGCACTCTTACTGAATACATAGTAGATACAAAAATTCCAAAAATTCCAAAAAACATCGGACTTAAAGTTAAACATCAATATACCGGTATGTGTATTATGCTACACAATTCATAACAATGTATCTTACCCCTGACATGACAACTACACTGCATATTAAACAAATACCAGTCTTTTTATCTTTTTTATCATTACTGCTCTTACTGTTGTCTTGGCGGCAAGAATTTTTCAGTCAATGTTTTCATAAATGTAGGCAGGAGGAAGTCCATCAAAACTATGAGTACAACGAAAAGCATCAGTGGTCCCATCAGAGATTTCCCGATGATATCCATCTTCCTGTCACAAATATTGGTCAGATGGTCATCATGAAATCCATTTGGACTCCGTGACCTATGTTGGTCATAGGTTGTACAAATGCTCAGCAGGTCCTTGCTGGAGATGGAAGGGGCTAGGCATACATTGACGAAAAGGGCAATAATGATTCCTTTGATTGCATAAGTCACAAGCAGGACATGTACAGGTGGGGATGTTTGAGGCCTGATGGGCTGGTCTGGTACAGGTCTAGCTTCTGGTTGTGGTGGAGCTTCAGGAATGGTCTCTGGCTCCCTAGCGGGCTTACGCGTCTTCTCCACGTCGGTATATATTTCGTGTCCAGCTTGTACCTCATACACCGGGTCCAGGATCTGCAAAAGAGTTTAATAATAAGTCGCTACTTTGATTCAGGAGTCACAAATCCTGAGGATTAATGTTTACACAGGTAACAGACAGCACTTGTATAAAATATTAACAGTACTTCAGCTCAGTTTGATAATTCTTAGACAACAATTATTGTAATCTTGGATTCTAAAGTGACCCAATAAACAGCAACATTTTAAGAAGTTTCTTGGTCAATATGGCTGATCAAGAGGACTCCTCTGAGAAGGCCTGATGGGGCAATAAGAAGAATTGTGTTTTCCATCCAAAGGAAAATCAAAACGTTTTTGAGAACCATCTTGGCAGGCAACACAGCATGAAGGACTTACAAATGTAGCCAACTCCTGAAACCTGTATTTCAACGCGAGGTCAAGGTCAAAGGTCAAACTGAGGTGGTTGTGTTGCCAGGCTTGCTAAATAATTCTGTTTAAGTCACAAATGGGGCAGTGGAAAGAATACAAGATAATTAAAAACAGTTATATCCTACCTGTCTGAGGAATTTCAGGGCAGGAACATCAATTTTTGGCAGATACGTTTCCAGGCGTTCATCAGCTTCATCCACGTCACTACAGTAATTAGACAGTCGGGCGTAACGCTGTTTGGCACCAACCAAACCCAAACATTCAAGGAATTGTTTCTCTCTATCCTTGAACTCCGATGATTCAAGATCAACTCCATCAATTTTGGTCAAAATTCCAAAGACTGGGATTGCTGTGGAAATATGAAGGTTAAACAATAAGTTGTTGTTGTTGCTGGAGTAACTAGGGTCAATAGTGGGGAAATAGATTGGAATGGGGGGTTAACTAGGGTCAATGGTAGGGAAACAGATGGGGGTTGGGAAAACTAGCGTCAATGAAAAGGAAATCAACGGGGGTGGGGGTAACTAGGGTCAATGGTTGGGAAATGGATGGGGGTAATGTAACTAGGGTTAATGGTAGGGAAATGGATGGGTATGAGGAGTTAGGGTGCTTTCATATACCACAGGTGATGTGAAATCCAAATTTTTAAGAAATATTGCCATAACATTTGTGTAATGGGATCAGAAAAAGAGCAACAGAAAACTATAAGTTATAGAGATGGGGTGTCACTTTACCGATGGGAGGAGGGATTGCTTTCTTCATAAAGGTGTTTTGGCCATAAAACCAACAAATCTGTTGCTAACAAACTTACTCATTTTTCCTTTTCCGGCTTTAGCTCCAACAGGATTGGCAGCTGACATGATACATCTAATGAGATTTTCTGGAATGGTCTGTCTCGCTGAGGCCACAACAATGATTCTGTCAACCTTGAGTAACTCAAGATTCTGCGAGTATTTCTTCCTAAGTCCCATCATACCTGTCCGTTCATACTCTTCCTGGGCTGCCTACATGTAGCCAACCAAAATAACAAGAGCAACTGGATATTAAGCAATCATGGCCAAAGACTCTCAATGAAAGTAGTATAGCAAATAAGATATAAATGATAGGGCCAATTCCCTAGGCCAATCCTGCCACTATATGTGTATCAAAATGTTCATGCTCAGTTTAAACATATTTTTATTGCCTTGAAAATGACAAAAAGGATTGGGTACAAGTTCTTACAACTTAATTAAGCCCTCTCCTAACTTAAATACATTTTGCATACATATTGGCTGTCTTGACATGTACATTTCATTTTATTTGATTTTAATTTAAGTTGAATTAACAAAATAGGTTGTTGACGACTGTTTCTCTGTACCCCGACCTACTCATAAGAGAGTTAACCGAGGTTTTCACACAGATAAAGAAAATATATTCTTCGAACATGATGTAATAGTTGTAATTAAGATTACTAGATTAGCGGTTTGTATCCTTAATGTACTTACACACATAGGTAAAGGTTTTACTGTTTTGTTCGAAAGTGAGATCATGATTTCCCCGGAGAAGTGTGTTTATGTCTGTTTTGAGGATCTCTGGAAGATTTAAGTTCCTAAGATTTCTTACCAGGTGATTTCTTACAGTTGAGTAATTTGGACATGTATAGAAATAGTGATGTACATTTTCTACTGCCCCACATAAACATAAAGGGCTATTGCTGAGGTTAACTCTATAAAGGTCATATTGTACAGTGCTGCATTCGTTCCTAAGTCTAGCGTGTAAAATTGTAAATTTTCTATCTCCTACTGTTAAAAAATTTGGAATAGAATCAATATCATGTTTTAAACAGTTTTTAAATGCAACAAGAGAATGGGTTGACTTTATCCAGGAGTTGAGGGAATTCCATTGTGTTACAGATGAAGGTATAAATGATTTTCTAAAAAGTTCTGTCCTACATCGTGGGATAGTGAAATCGTCTTGGTTACGAGTAGCATATGTTGATGTTTCAGAACGGAAACTATAGGAAGGAGTTCTACCAGATAATTTGGTGTCATATTATTTTTTCTTTTGAAAAGGGTTGATAGCTTAATATGTTTATGACTTTCGGATAAAAGTTCCCATCCTGTCTCAAAGTAAAGTGATTCTCTTGATGTGTCTACAGGTAGGCCAGTATAACTACTCGAGCTGCAAGTAACTGAACTTTCTCAAGATTTTCAGAGTCTTGTTGAGAACACCCATCCCAGACAAACAATGCGTACTCCAATAAGGGACGAATATTTTATAAAGAACAGATAAAGAATATCTAGACACTGAATATTTAGGTTTTTTGAGTAATACTATTTTTTTGTATGCTGACTTGGCAATACAGTCAATATGGTATGACCATCTGCCATCACTGGAGAAATAAAGACCTAGATGTTTATGATGTTGAACGAATGGTAAAGGAATGTTTTGAAATACAATATCAGGTAATGTAGTATTTCGTCTTTTTGAAATAAAGATCATATTTGGTTTTTCTGCATTGAATTTCATTAACCATTTCTTTGACCAATTTTCCAAAATAGATAAATCATGATTTATACAAGTTTCTATCTCTCCAGTGGTTGCAGATGATTTACCCAAGGATATGTGTCATCAGCGAATAATCTGCTTATACTTATCATATTTTCAGCAACATCATTTACATATATAAGAAATAAGAGAGGTCCCAGTACTGACCCCTGGGGCACTCCTGCTGAAAGGTTAAGTGAGTTTGATTGACAGGATCTATAAACAACTCTTTGTTTTATATCTAATAAGTAACTTTTTAACCAATTCAAAATATTACCTGTTACACCATATTTTTCTAATTTGTACACCAATCCCCTATGCCATACCCTATCAAAGGCTTTGGATAGATCACAAAAGACTTAACAACAGTCTTGTTGGTTGTCCAGAGCAGAGACAATACTATGGTAGATTTCAAAAAGTTGGAATACAGTGGAGTGGCCTGGTAAGAACCCTGATTGGTATTTGTAAAATAAATTATTGGTGTGAAAGAAGTTATAAATACTCTTAAAAACTAAACGTTCCAACACCTTACTGATACAACTAATTAGCAGAGATATTGTTCTATAGTTTGAAACCATACTGGGATTATCTTTCTTAAATAAAGGTACAACATTTGCTAATTTCCATGTACTAGGGAAGCAGTTTTCTGAAAGAGATCTGTTAAAGAGGATACACAAAGGTTTACAGACAGAGGAAGCTGTATTTTTTAGCATCCTATTATTAATTGAGTCTGGACCAACAGCTTTATCTATATCAAGAGCTTTTAAAACATCTTCAACCTCATTCTGATCTATATGAATATCTGTAAGAGAGAAAGTTGGTTGTGGAAACGGATTTAGAACAGTATTAGGTTCTTCTATTGTTGATATTGATACAAAAAATTTGTTTAGAGCATTAACCTTATCAGAGTCCAAGTATGAGATCGATGATCAGCTGACATCAGTATTTGTGGATACTGGAGGAATTTCTGATGATGAAGATGATGACTTGTGTGATATAAACTGTTTAAACAATTTCCAGTAAAGTTTCTGGTTGTTGATAGATGCATCGGTAATTTTACACTCTATATTATTATAATAGTTTGAAATAGCAAGTTTTTTCATATTACACACTTTGTTCCGTGCTGCTTTGTACATATTATAAAATCTGGAGGTATGAGTAGATTTGGGTTTTTGTCTTAATTTGTCTCGGAGACGAATTTGACTTCTTAATGCTGAATCGAACCAAGGTTTGTCTCTTGGATGAATAGTAATTTGTTTGTGAGGTATACATTGTTCTATAAGTTTCATTAAAGTTTGTGTAAATATGAAACAAGCTTCATCCATGCTCAGTAATTGTATATATTATAATAGGGCGGGGATCTCAAAGGTTTCCATGTTGGTACACAAGGACAGAGTCCCAAAGGGTGTGGGCAGACCCAAGGGTCAATTATAATACATGTACCATGACTGTATTCATTCATTTATGCCCAGCAATTGTAAATATGTCTATAAAGATGGGGATCTCAATAGGCCCATCATACCTGTTTGTGTGTACTCTGCCTGGGCTGCCTATACACAACCAAAATAATGATAGGGCCAATTCCCTAGGCTAATCCTGCCAGTTCATGTGTATCAAAATGTTCATACTCAGTAATTGTATATATTACAAGAGGCCCAGAGGGCCTGTATCGTTCACCTAGATATCTAAGCAATCATGGCAAAATATTCTCCATATAAGATCCACGGGAATGTGCCAGACCCCAAGGCCAATCCTTGTAGCATGTCTGTATTAGATTTTTCATGCCCAGCAATTTTATGTATGGTTATAGGGTGGGGATCTCAACTGTTTCCAAGCTGTGACTCAGAAACTAGGTCCATAGGTTGTGGCCAGACCCTATGATCAATTCTAATATCATGACTGCATTCGTCTCTTTTTGCCCAGCATTTCCCCAGCACCTAGGGATGCTTCCAGTCAAATATAGTTGATATCCTCTCTTAGTTCCAGAGAAGAAGTCGCTTGAAGCAAAAAAATATAGCCAAATTGCCTGCTTTTGGCTCCGCCCCCAGCCCCCTTTGGGTCAGCCCCACCATTTGTACAATTTTGAATCCCCTCCACCTAAGGATGCTTCCAAACAAATATGGTTGATATATATCGCTTAGTTCCAGAGAAGTCACTTACAGCAATATAGCCAAATTGTCTGCTTTTGGCCCCGCCCCTCAGCCCCCTGGGGGGTCAGCCGACCATTTGTACAATTTGGAATCCCCACCACCTAAGGATGCTTCCAGTCAAATATGGTTGATATCCATCATTCAGTTCCAGAGAAGAATTTGCTGAAAGCAATATAGCCAAATAACCCTATTTGGCCCCACCCCTCAGCCCCCTGGGGGGTTAGTCACACCATTTGTATAATTTTTAATCCCTGCCTCCCATGAATGCTTTTGATCAAATATGGTTGATATCCAGTGCATAGTTCTAGAGAAGTAGTTGTTTGTATCAATAAAGCCAAATTGCCCCCTTTTGGCCTCGCCCCTCAGCCCCCTGGGAGGTCAGCCCCACCATTTGTACAATTTTGAATCCCGACCAACTAGGGATGCTTCCAAACAAATATGGTTGATATCCATCTCTTAGTTCCAGAGAAGAAGTCGCTTAAAGCATTATAGCCAAATTGCACCTTTTTGGCCCCGCCCCTCAGCTCGCCCTCTGGGGGTTCAGCCCCACCATTTGTACAATTTTGAATCCCCACCACCTAGGGATGCTTCCAGTCCAATATGGTTGATATTCATCTCTAAGTTCCAGAGGAGAAGTCGCTTAAATCAATATGGCCATATTACCCCTTTTTGACTCCACCCCTCAGCCCCCTGGGAGGTTAGCCCCTCCACTTCTACAATTTTGATTCATTTAGTTTCAGAGAAGACATTTTAGGCAACATGGTCAAATTACTCCCTTTTGGTAGGCCTCTAGCCCCTCATGGGGGGTCAACCCCTCTGTTTGTACAATTCTGAATCCCGACCACTTAACAACTCGTGATGGAGAGATAACTCGAACACTGACAGGTCAGTAAGGGCCCCGTCTTGTGGCAATATATCCCCCATAATCTTCAAAAAGCAAGCTGCCCATATAGCTGAGCTTGACGTTTGACATTTGGACTTAAAAAAGAATCGCAAGGAAGCAAAATATACATTTTACATGTTCTATGATGTGAGTCTTGTTTTCTTCCACCTCCATATTTGCTGGGCTAACAGAAATGTAAATACCGGTGCAATACTCATTTGTTAGCTTTGATTTGTTTTATTTCACCGTATATACCTCCTACATCAACAGCCAGGGTCAAAATCAGAGAAACACTTTGTCTTTGACCTTTGGACCAAAATGACCTTGACCATTAACCTAGTGACCCTGAACTTTGGTCAGTTGACTTATTCTTTAATTCCGACCAACTTTGCTTCTTGATATCATAACAAAATGTTCATCAGTGAAAAATACAAAAATTGACCTTGACCCTTTGGACCCCGTAACCTGGACCTAAGGTCAGTTGACTCTGTGTTAAGTTCTGAACAACATTGCTTCATAATGTCATAACAAAATTTTCATCAGGGAAAAGGTACAAAATTTAACCTTGACCTTTGACCTAATGACCTTGACCTTTGGTCAGTTGACACCTTGTTTACTTCTGATCAACTTTGCTTCATCATGTCATAACAAAATGTTTATCAGTGAAAAGATGCAAATTTGACCTTGACCTTTGAATCTAATGACCTTGACCTCGACTTTATACCTCGGTGTGTCTCTTTGTTTGATTCCGAACAACTTTGCTTCATAATGTCATAGCGAAATGTTCACCAGTGAAAAGCTACAAAATTTGACCTTGAACCCTGACCTTGACCTTTGGTCAGTTGACTCCTTGTTTAATTCTGATCAACTTTGCTTCATAATGTCATAACAAAATGTTCATCAGTGAAAAGATGCAAATTTGACCTTGACATTTGAATTTAATGACCTTGACCTTTGACCTCAACTTTTTACCTCAGTGTGTCTCTTTGTTTAATTCCGAACAACTTTGCTTCATAATGTCATAGCGAAATGTTCACCAGTGAAAAGCTACAAAATTTGACCTTGA
>NW_018408594.1:69700-71531 GCF_002113885.1 Mizuhopecten yessoensis | reverse complement strand
TTTTTTTTTTTTTACCTCAATGTGTATTTTTGTGAACTGAACATCTTGACCAAGTTTCATGTTTATCGGTCAATAAATACCAAAGTAATCAGCCAGGAACAGAATTTGTGGACGGACAGACAGACAGACAGACATAGTGATTACTATAGGGCACCCGTATCTCCGATACGGGGCCCTAATTACAAATAACAGAGCCAAATTAACACCTATCCTGGTTTTATTTAATTCCCCTTGTGATTATACCTTTAAGCTGTCTTCGACGGGTAGACGTCCATAGAAGACGATTCGTAGTAATTCTCTGTTCAAGTCGTTGTCTGTATTTTCAAAGCCAGCAATGTCAATGAATGTTGGATAGCATGCATCAGGGTGGACAGGTGCTTTGGAGCAGCTCTTGGGAAAGCTTCAAAAACAGAAAGTCGAAAGTTACAATTGGCTCAATAAAATGTTATCAGTTGTGTGCTTTACGTCAGTAATGCATTAAGTGTTATTAACTTATACAGATCACTGTTGTTGGCCCAGCTTGTGATGTGTCAGACATTTTCATACAGGAGACTTGAGAATCCTGAGAAACCCACATGATCAGGCAAGTGTCCCCATTAATTATTACCCTTTTTATGTTTGATCAAGGAATCAAATACCTGGCTATCTTGGTCAAATGCTTGTGTGCTATTTATTGTACAATCCTAGATAAATTTGAAATCAAATCCTGACAACAAACCATATAGCAGGATATTTCAACAATTTTGCAGGTCAATATTTTGATTAACTCATTCACCCCTGACGACACATTTGAACTCTTCCAATTCAAAGGTTGGAATAGTTCATTATGAAACTTCAGGGGTGAATGAGTTAAGAAAATATGATCTGCAGAATATTACAAGCGTAAAAAGTTCAAGCTATAGGTCACAGTGACCTGATTCTTGCACTCTGCCATTCTAAGATGTCCTTGTACACCAAATCTGGTTATAACAGGTGAAATAGTATAGAAAATATGCCCACACAAATATTTTTCAAAAGTTGAGTTCAAAGGTCAAGTCATAGGTCACAGTGCCCTAATTCTTGCACTCTGCCATCCGTAGATGTCCTTTTACACCAAATCTGGTTACTCCAGGTAAAATAGTATAGAAAATATGCCCCGGACAAACACGTTCAAAAGTAAAGGTCAAAGGTCAATTCATAGGTCACAGTGACCTGATTCTTGCACTCTGCCATTCTAAGATGACCTTGTACACCAAATCTGGTTACTGTATTCTGTATTCTGAAGTACTTAAAGACAAAAATGTGGATAAAATGAAACAGTGTTTCAGGTAAGACTAGTGGCAAAAATGGTTTTGTTCCAATATATATATTTATAGTTTTATCAATGAAATAAATTAACAAATACAAAGCCACCTAAATGTTTATTAATGAAATCTTCCATTTTTAATTGAGTGAGATCAAGATATTCTCAATCAGAGGCCAAGATAAAGAATTTTAGCCTGAGACTAGATAATCAAATCTCACTCATTGACCAGTTACAGGTAATCAACCTTTGTCACACCTCAATGATAAGCACACTCATCACAGTTTACAAGTATTCCATCTGGGGCCAGAGAGTAATATGACTTTCTGATACTGAAACTTGGTTTGAATGATTTTGCTAACAAGGTTACCGCGAGCGGTATATAATACGCCCGTCACACATTGAATGAGCAGTTGTTTGTATGATTGAAATATATGAAGTATTTGTGAGTAATTGATATTAAAAGAGAAATCATTCAACATAACTGGTAGATCAATGAGTGCAATACAACATCATGGAACGCATGCATCGCATTAATGAAACCAAGGG
>NW_018408594.1:47718-68157 GCF_002113885.1 Mizuhopecten yessoensis | reverse complement strand
AACATATTTGACCCCTGTGACCTTGAATATGGTTGAAGGTCATGCATTAGAACAAACTTTGTAGCCCTAATCATCTCAGTATGCTACTGGCCAAATATCATAACCCTGTGCATTTTGGTTATTCAGAAGAAGTTGTTTAATGTTTTTCACATATTTGACCCCTGTGACCTTGAATATAAGTGAAGGTCATTCCTTTGAACAAACTTGAAAGCCCTTTACCCCAGCATGCTACTGGCCAAAATTCATCACCCTGGGCATTTTGGTTATTCAGAAGAAGTTGTTTAAAGTTTTTTAACATATTTTACGCATGTGACCTTGAATATGGGTGAAGGTCATTTATTTGAACAAACTTTGTAGCCCTTTATCTCAGCATGCTACTGGCCAAATATCATTACCCTGGGCATTTTGGTTATTGAGAAGTTGTTTAAAGTTTTTAACATATTTGACCACTGTGATCTTGAATATGGGAGAAGGTCATTCATTTGTACAACCTTTGTAGCCCTTCATCTCAGCATGCTACTGGCCAAATATCATCACCCTGGGCATTTTGGTTATTGAGAAGAAGTTGTTTAAAGTTTTTAACATATTTGACCCCTGTGACCTTGAATATGGGTGAAGGTCATTTATTTGAACAAACTTTGTAGCCCTTTATCTCAGCATGCTACTGGCCAAATATCATTACCCTGGGCATTTTGGTTATTGAGAAGTTGTTTAAAGTTTTTAACATATTTGACCACTGTGATCTTGAATATGGGAGAAGGTCATTCATTTGTACAACCTTTGTATTCCTTCATCTCAGCATGCTACTGGCCAAATATCATCACCCTGGGCATTTTGGTTATTGAGAAGAAGTTGTTTAAAGTTTTTAACATATTTGACCCCTGTGACCTTGAATATAGGTGAAGGTCCTTCATTTGAACAAACTTTTTAGCCCTTCATCTCAGCATGCTACTGGCGAAATAATATCAACCTGGGCATTTTGGTTATTGAGAAGAAGTTGTTTAAAGTTTTTTAAGACAATTGACCCCTGTGACCTTGAATATAATTGAAGGTCATTCATTTGAACAAACTTGGTAGCCCTTCACCCAAGCATGCTACTGGCCAAATATCATATCCCTGGGCAGTTTGGTTATCGAGAAGAAGATGTTTAAAGTTTTTAACATATTTGACACCTGTTACCTTGAAAATGGGTGAAGGTCATTAATTTTAACAAACTTTGTAGCCCTTCATCCCAGTTTGCTTCTGACCAAATATCGACACCCCAGGCCTTTCGGTTATTAAGAAGAAGTCGTTTAATGTAAAATATTGACACCGGACGACGGGCGCCGCACCATGGCATAAGCTCACTTGGCACTTCGTGCCAGGTGAGCTAAAAAGGTTGAAAGATATATATAATTATCTTGTTACATATCTGTACCATTTACTCATTCACCCCTGAAGACACATTTGAACTCTTTCAATTCAAAGGTTGGAATAGTCCATTATGAAACAAACCTTTTAGTGAGATAGGTCATCTGTTGTGCTAGACCGCCGAAATTACCAGAAATAGCATATTCCCGATATTTGTCGTTGTTCATTGCAGTTATAAGGGTGTTTATAGTGGAACTCTTCCCGACTCCAGAAGGCCCAATTATGGCCACATTCAGCGGGTTTCTGCTATCAATATCGGGACCAAGTTCCTTGGCGATATCATTGTTCAACTTCTCTCTCCTTCGTTTAAGCTCAGCTTCGGGATCCTCCATTTTTCGTCGACGACGTGTGGACCTGCTTGTATCAGTGTCTGTATCTGACGTGTCGTCACCAAAGGAATACACATACCTGTCTGAAGTAGGATTCTGTCCGTCGTCCTTACCTCCCATGTTGGGTCCTTCAATAAAGCAAAAAGGGAAGCATAAATAAAGCAAGAGAGATGTATAAAATATACCAAAGAAATATTACTATTATTATTTTTATTTGATTCTTAAAGGCCCTTCAACACAGAAGAGGTAATTAGGGCCAATAAAAATAGACACGGCATCACAAGTGATACACATCCCCTCGCACTCACACATTGTGTGACATATGTATGAGGCAATGAATAGAAAATTCAATGATGTATAGCAGTATCTGCTCTAGCGACTGCATTCTTTGATGGATAAGAGATTTTTATTCCTTTGAGGAATGAAGTTTCAAAATCCCTCCAGTACTTTCTGTGAAATATAGCGATAACAAACTTTAATCAGAGTGCCGAGGGCGCTCAGGGATACTGTGTATGAAGGATTCAAATAATGGAATAAAGGAGGTGTTATATCAGTACAGAATGGCAGTAAAACATGAAGAACATGTTGTAGTAAGGGTCATAATAGCCCATTCCTTAATCTTAATTTTCAATAAAAATATATACAACAAGCAGAGTATTGCTAAAACAATATAGGTCCCTTACTGGCTACCATTAGCAGTATAAAATTAAGTAACGATGACCTTGACCCAACAGCCCTTAAATTGAAACATGTCTAATATTATATGGTCCTTAATTAGTGTTTCAAATCGATGGAAATCCTTCAAGGAATGAAGCTGCTACAGTGCAGACAATGATCTTTTTAAAAATAGTAACAGTGACCTTGACCAGACAACCCTGCAAACCAAAATTGTCCCGTAAGATTATGGGAAAGTTTACGATTAAATAAAAAAAAATATATAGATAATATAAATAAATATTTATGATATTATTCTTTTAATTTGTTATTACAATGTATCATGATTAATTATACAAAAAATTAAAACGAGATTGTATTATTTCCAGTGCATGTAATCACCGACTTATGCAAGTCACTTGTGTATCTCTCCTTCTCTTGATATTGTAACGAAGGTTAATTAAAGACCTATACAATTATTCAGTTTCTGGTTAATGTGAATAATATAAATATACAGATTTAATTATCTAGAGACTGTATTGGGAAGCTATCTACAAACACGTTAGGCACAGCTGCTGTTGCATTGGGAAGCTATCTATAAACTCGTTAGACACAGCTGCTGACGGCTACTTTAGTATAAGTCAACATTCTCTTTCACTTAGAGACTTTCCATTGAGACACAGAAAACATGAAGCCTACTTTATCAAGGACAGTTATATATTATCAAACGGTCGTTCAACAAGTCGTGAGCATGAAACTACGCAATGATGGACAAGGGGAGAAAACTCTTACACACACTTTAGAGTATTGGAATACGAGGCGTAGTAATTTGAACCACATATAGTTCGGAACTTTCACTGATTAAAAACGCCACTGTTAAAGATCTTAAGATATTTTCTTTGATTTTTTTTTGTCTTATACAGATATATTCTACCATATAAAGGGATAAAGTGTTGTTGTTGTTTTTTTGTGAAGAAATTATTCGGTCGAAAAAGCGTAATAATTTGAGATTGATATAGTTCATGATGCTCACTGAAAAAACTTGCCTTTTTGTAAAATTTGTACTTTTTTTCTTTGATTTATTGATCATTTTCATATGTATTTCATCATTTTATAGCATTAATCATACCATGAAATAATCAAAACAGGATTTAAAGATCTTCTGCGGAAGAAGAAAGTCTGTTGTTTGGTTTTGATTTGCCCAGGCTTGGCGAGGACCGCTATGAATGCTGTACACAGCATCCAAAAATCGAAGATGGCTGCCAAGATTAATTTTGTTTATTTCATGAGTTTGAAATATTAAACATGCAAAATTAAGGACCAAGGGGAACCTACAAAGAAAGTTTAAGAAAGATCCATCCAGCACTTACTAAGTAATAGCAATAATAAACCTTAACTGTCAAAATCCAATATGGCAACAGGTCAGCCATTTTGTTTGACCTATCAGTCTAAAAGTAAACTTGCACAACTAGGGACCAAGGGGAACTTACATAGAAAATTTGAGAAATATCCCTCAAGAACTTCCTGGGAAATAGCGATAACAAACCTTAACTGTCAAAATCCAAGATGGCCACTAGTCAGCCATTTTGTTTGATTAACCAGTCTCAAACGAAAACATGCACAATTAAGGGACCAAGGGGAACTTACATATTAAATTTGAGAAAGATTCCTCCAGTACTTTCTGAGAAATAAAGATAATAAGAATTGTTTAAGGATGAACGGATGGACAACGGACCACTCCCAGGGGGAAAAAAGGCACATTTGAGGTACGATTTAGGCACATTTTAGGTACGATTTAGCCCCATTTTAGGAATCCCTCAGCCAGGGGTAGGATTTAGGCACATTTAAGGTATACCTCATTCAGGGGTATGATGTAGGCACATTTTAGGTATCCCTCAGTCAGAGGTATCATTCACGTCCCCTTTCGGCACATTTAAGGTATTCCTCAGTCAGAGGTATTATTTAGGCACATTTTAGGTACGATTTAGGTACATTTTAGGTATACCCGGTCAGAGGTATAAAAAAGGCACATTTGAGGTACACTTTTTGGGGTCCCTAAGGCATGCTTTAGGTCCCCCAAAAAGTGTACGTCAAATGTGCCTAAATCATACCTCTGACTGAGGTATACCTAAAATGTTCCTAAATTGTACCTAAAATGTGCCTAAATCATACCTCTGACTGAGGTATACCTAAAATGTGCCTAAATCGTACCTAAATCATACCTCTGACTGAGGTATACCTAAAATGTGCCTAAATCATACCTCTGACTGAGGTATACCTATAATGTGCCTAAATCACCTCTGAAATCCTTTATAATCTAGCAGAGGGAATAAGGGATTTCATGCCAATTTGGTTCAGAGCATCCTAAGGCCAAGGCCACTAAATTTTGTATAAATGGTGGGTGGTGGCCCCCCTTATTAAAGGGCAAAGGAGTGGGGCCCAATAAGGGAAATAGAGGAAAAACTTTTAAAATCATTCTTCTTTTACGGTAGGAATAAAGGTGTTATATCCTAAATTTGTCTTGAGCATCCTTAGACTAATGGGATTCTATTTTGTATAAACGGTGGGTTCAGCCCCTTTGGCTTCAGAGAGGCAGAGATTTAGGGGAGAATTGGAGGTTTAAATCTTCAAAATCCTTTATCTTCTGTAACATTGGCAGGATTTTATCTAAATTTGGTCTCTGTGCCTCTTGTTGTGAATATAGTAGCGTTTTAAAGGAAAAGGTGACGGACACATGATGGACGCTGCGGAATGGCCTATTAATTTAGCTCACCATGCATGGTCCTTTGACTTATAATGATCCATGGAAACTCGGGACAAATTATTTTACCAGGGTGACATACTGGAAAGGATCAATATTATTGTCGGTATATACTCATTCAGTATAATGGAAGACTAGTATGCAAGAGGTCCCAATCTATCAAAGTTTACTTATATATCCTCTACAGAGAAGATGGGAGTCTAACTCCAAACCTTGGCATTCAAACATTGTATCATCCAACACTACCATACCTGCCAAGCTACCCTATTTCGTCGAGTTACACCCAAAATTGTAGTCCTTCGCCCACTTTAATAACTTCACACGCCGGGTTACAATTTTGACCCAGATTTTGTCAATTTCACCCGTTTTCGCCCAGAATCTTTTCATATACTATTAGAAGTTCCTGTAGTCACTTGGAATTATCTAAACTTTCCATCCTTTGTCATAAGAAAGACAATCTATTTCCTGTTTCTGTTTCTCACAGACAGGTAATTAAGTTGTTAGTTGTTGATATACATTGTACGTACTAGAACGGTTTTTACAAATGTTTATATATAGACCTTAAAATAAAATAAAAATATTAAAATATTCAAGTTCTAATTTATTATCTACTTTTCTTATATATTTTGCGAAAAAAGACGTCACATATGCTATGACCCTCTATTTTATTTTCAAAAGGGGTCATCAACCTCTTTCAGTATATTCAGGACTGGCAGGTATGCAATATCTATCTGATGCGCAGTGCTTGGCAGTAATTAAGGGATTACTCCTCTTGGTGTGTGAGGGGAACGTGACAACTAACACGTACAAACTAGTATCTGCAGAGTTACTGGCGTGTACGAGTCGGCGTAGGTCATTATACTGATGCCTCTATCAGTCAAAGTAAAGTACTTGTGTCTAGAAACATGCAGTTTATCTTCATAGATATTTCTCCTGTGAATTTGATGGTTGGATGAAAGTATTCGCGTAATCAATAAACTTGTCAGGAAGTGACTCCAGGTCAAATGTCATTGTGGTTGGATTAAACAATATTTCATTTTCTTCATATCACGGACTTTAAGATAATCTCATTGATTCCATGGTAATATACATTAATATATAACAAGTACACAGGTATAGGAATATAAGGATCTGGCAACAACATTTTCAATCTTATATAAAGCCATCTCCTAGAATGTAATTACAAAATAGAAGTACTTCAACATACAGTTAGTTAACATATATAAATTGTTAAAATTTACAGATGATGATAACACTAACCATGTGATTCACCAAACATCATCATCAGGTAGAAAGGTCGTTGTGGTAAAATAAACTGTTTTACCATTGTCTTTAATGCCAAATAAGCATTAACTGTTTTTGTAGAATCTATTTCTCAAATTATAATAATTTCACCAAAAGAGAACCGAAATAATTTGACAATAAAATGAAAAAGTACCTTCTCAGTTTGATATGTCATTTTGATAACAAAAAAAGTGTGACTTAAGCAAGTCTACTTATTCGGAACTTTACCCAGAAAGCTTCCGAATGTCATTCAGGGAATCCTACTTTCGTTTTCGTGTAGCACAAAAACGATGACGAAATTTAAATGAAAGTATTCATTCATATTAGCTAAATTATATTTGAAATATCTTAAGCAACGAATATACAATACAAAACTATCAATCATGTATTCCTTATATTTCTAATGTTCTATAAATAGACAGGTGCGACATTCAGTTTTTTTTATAAACCTTGGGAATTTTACAGATGTTAACCTCTTCCAAAATCAAATATAACCATAGAACATGTTGGTTATAGCTAATAATAATGACAATTCGCCGTATGGTTGACATGCTTAAAATAAATGACACGACAGAGTTTGACGCAAACCAAATGTTACTTTCTCGATAACAGCTCAGGCTGCGAAAACTTACAACCGACATTGAAAGAAAAACCGTGTTAGTTTAAATGTGAACGATGCACAAACCTTTAAATTATGTGTTGACAATGACATGGCCTTACCTGATTATGTCAAGAAAATTCAACAAAACTTCTCCGGTATTGTCTAGGACCTACAGTGTATTGGTCTAATTATGTCTGTGTCAGCCAAATCTATACAACACCTATACAAATGTATTCATCCGCATTGAATTAAAAAGCGCCCATAAATAACTATTTCAAATATGAAAAGAATATAACATAACAACCCTGCTTTTCTTGTAAAATAAAACGGGATTGAACATTATTTTGTCATTTAACATTATAAACGCTTCATGTAAATTATGGACTATTTGTTTAAGCGGATTATTAGGCGATTCGCTCACTTAGAACAAAACGTATCGTGTTCTGATTGGGACTTTCGGTTCGCTATTGGACGGAGTGCGAAGCATGAAGTGAAAGTAGCAGTGAGAAAAACCAATTTGTAGAAGAATTTGGCGAGGTTTTCCCTTTTTCAGTTTTAGAACTGCGATTGCAATTGTTGCAAAATTCTTCAGTAATGTTAGGTAAGTATAGTAAATATTGTTTATTAATTATCTTATATGATATAACCATGTTGAGGGATACTTAGTTTATTAGCTCACCTTGTCCGAAGGACCAAGGACAACTATTGCCATACCGTGGCATCCTTCCGTTATTTGTCATACGTCGTCTGTCAACCATCGTCCGTCCCATCTATCGGCAACTTTTTTCAAATGGCTTCTTAATCTTCTGACCACTAATTGGAATTTAACTAAATTTGACTGGAAGCATATCCCCACTTCCCAGATAGCACACCGCCGATGGGCCAACGTTGGCCCAACAAAACTGTACCATTGGCCCAATGTAGACATACAACATTGGCCCAACAGCATTTTGTCCGTTGGCCCAACGTTGGGCCACTGGTGGCAGAAAATTCTGTTGGCCCAACGTTGGGCCATGGTCTGAAAATATTGTTGGCCCAACATTGGGCCACCGTCTGATAATACTAAAATTGTACTGCTATAACAACGCCCGGTATATTTTACATTTCTGTCTGTTTAAGGTGGCTCCACACATCGTCATCAGCGTCCATTTTCGTGACGTACTTCCGGAAAAAGTACAGCTCGGACTCAATTATCTTGATCAAAATGTGCTTGTACACCGTGTCGTCATTTCCGTATTGTGTATCGGGCATTCAATATCTTAGTGCAAATTATAGTAACACCTGGGCCGTTTTCGTTTAAATGGTCAAACCGCTCGGACCACTGTTGTTTGTTTATTAAATAAGGTCGGACCTACTAATCTGATGCTGCTTTCAGGCGAGCCTTGAGAAAGCCTTGCAAGGCCTGCAATACACATTTGCAGGTCCGCCAGGATTTAAACCCAAATTGTTACATTTATAAACGGTCAAACCGGTTGCTCCGCATAAACGAACAGGCCCCCTGGTAAACAATAGTACACATGCGTGCCGATGATATGTCAACACCCGATATCGAGATTTTACCGGGAAATGTAGCTTTCGAATTCATAGACATAAACAGACTCACGGAAAGACAGTGACATGAGACCAAACGAACTCAAGAAGGTTATATAGGAAACGCATGGAATGCGGATGTAACGACCTCACATGTGCAACACGAGTTCATAAGCTCGAGGTCGTTACGATTTTCGCTGTTGAGGGAGCTTCTCTCTGTCGATTAAACAGTCTGCGACGTTAGGCACTGGTCCGATGCCCACGACTAGTAAATTTAAGTCTGGACTAGTATTGAAAATATTTAACTAGTCCGACTGGAATAGTGGCAATTTTCCTCCAAAATAATGGAAATATTATTAATGGTATATATTTTGCACTATAAAGCTTGTCACAAGTTCTAATCCTATCGTAAAATACAGTATTCGTCAAAGCTTCGAAGTTTCGATCGCGAAACTGGGTTCTGGATTTTAGTAGTTACCGAATATTACTTCCGGTTTATAACCACGTGAAACCAACCATGGCGATGTTGCTAAGTTGGAGGAAAGGTTAAAAACCAGCTAAGCCTGTCCGTGAACAGACAGAAAAAAATGCTCTAACACGAAAGAAAAAATTTCGGTTCTGGCTAGTGCTTAAAGGCTCGATGGAAACAACAGTAATACTGTATTAGAGATAATTGGCGATCACATTCCGTGCTCCGTTTGTTAAGTTAATTATTGGGGGACATTTTGTTTTTAGTTCTAATAACTTTCCAATTTAGATCACAATTTACACTTCATGCTGTAAAAAAGACCAGTCTGTAATTTGGACTAGCAAAATCACAGTTGGACTATTGAAATTATGGGTTCACTAGTCCAAATGACTAGTAAGGAAAATAGTTAACGTCACAGACTGATTAAATCGTGTTTACAAATGTACAGTCCTCTTACTCTGTGAATATAATGTTTTGTAAAATATCAAGATACCTATGAAATGCATGTGTGAGTGCACGTGAGAACGGCATACAATGCGATAGCCTCTGGTCACATATGTACCTGACATGTAATTATAAGTATAATGTGAGTTAACGTACTGTGGAATGACGTCCAAAGTGTACATGACTGAGGGTAATTTGGTTCCATTAAAGAACAATAAATTGATAATTTTGATATCATATTTTTGATTTATTTCCATCATTTTTGTTATATGTAAACAGGGACAACTGTCATTGTGTAAATGTCACCCCTCTGCAAAAAGTTCCGATTTTTTTCAAGGAAGATAACTCTCACCCGGATCAAAGTGATTGTAAAATGTAAAATAAATTAATTATAAAGCCATTGTGTATATTTTGTTCAATTTCCCATTCTATATGTATAGATCTTTGTGTCCTGTTTGCTTTTAGCTTGTAGATAATAACTTTTATCCGTACAAATTCAATAAAAAACACTTTGTGTAACATGTGTTACATATTTTGCGATAAAATAAAATATTTGTAGGGTTAATTAGAAATGCTTCTTTTCATTTTATTATTGTTGTTATTGTTCCGAACAATGTCACACACACAAAAAAACGGAAAACATTAAAATTGACGAAAATTCAATTTTTTGGTATTTTTTCCAAAAAAGTCCCCAAACTATCGGAGTGTTTAGATTTTCATAAAATCAACTCTACATAGTTGCATAACCATTATGTGAAAGTTTCAACAAATTTTGCTGGTTAATTGCGGAAGTGTGGAGCCACCTTAAAATACAGTTTAGAGTTTAGCGGTTTCGTTTTGTATTTCAACCAAACAAGAGTACCGGTACCTTTCCCTGCAAATATGCAAATCGGGATCTGGAATTATCCAATCACGATTTTCATCACTCTACATGCCAATATGTCACATGGGCAGATGGTGCGAACAGGACATGGGGCTAAACAACCAGAATTTGAATTCAATGAGTTGTCAATGAAAATTGAATGTAGATCTTATATTATATTCAACTTTTATCATTTACACGTTTTCATCCTACTCGTAGATAATTGCTGATACATCAGTAATTTACTTTTGTCAAGACATTGCAACACATACCCGTTTCCAATTTTTCCCGATATCCGTAAGACTATGGTTCGATGATCAGTTAATTTCCAATCGTGGGCCAACGGCGAGATGCGGTCGTTGGCTATGCAGCTAAACTCCGCCGTTGGGCCAACGGCGAGATGCGGTCGTTGGCAATGCAGCTTAACTCCGCCGTTGGGCCAACGTCGATATGTGATCGTCGCATCGCGCCGTTGGCCTGACAATGTCATGCTATCTGGGTTATAGGTAGTGGAGAATCAAAATTGTTCAAATTGAGGGGCTGACCCCCAGGGGGCAGAAGTGTGGGGCCAAATGAGGTAGTTTGGCAGTATTGCTTTTTAAGCGACTTCTCTCCGACTGAAATTAAGAGAAGGATCCTTCTCTTAGTGGGCACAAAACGACTTGAAAACGTTGTAGTAATGTCAGGACATAACGTTGCATTAAGGTAGCAACAACGTTGCAAATGAAAGTTTGCAGGACCTTTTCATGTAACATTCGCAAAACGTTTGTGTGTAACATTTTGACAACGTTTTGTTAACGTTGTACTGACGTTGTCGCCACGTCGTATTTATAATCCAATATATACAGGAGATCATTTACCTTTTTACCTCTTCGTCAACACCGTTTTTAGCTTGAAGTAGCTGATGTAGGCACATATTGGTTCGGTAACATACTGTTAACTTGTTGTGTACGTAGCATAAAAACTGGGATAAAACTTGGACGGTATATTTTTCCAAAAAGTGGTTAAACGAGATTTAAAACAGTTTAGAGATGGGGCTTCTACTACTGTGTTGGGAAAGGAGTTCCAGAATCCACCACTCTTCTACTAAAAACATTTTGAGTGACCCTGGTCCTGCTCTGTTTCTTGAATAGTTTTGTTGTTGTTTCCCCTTGTTGTTGTTTGTGCAAAGGTAAATAATTTATCTTTATCAAGTATATCAATGTTGTTGATTATTTTGTAAACCTCGATCTACTAGATCATTGCGTTTTCTTCTATATTCCAATGTAGGTAGGCCTAGACACGGAGGTTATCCAGTTTGTCCAGTCTATTTCAGGAAAGTTGAAGTCTCCTGTGATTCAGATGTGGCTGTTGTTCCTGGATGATATCTCGGCTAACAATTTTAGTAGATTTACAAAATTTTCTTGTGTTGCATTGGGACTTTTGTAAATATTTATCAGAAGAATTATTTCTGTAGTGGTTGCTTTCACACTCTGTATATTCATCAAATAATGTGGTGAATTCAGCTCTTTCAACTGTTTTCTTTTCGTCGACGTAGATTATGGTGCCCGTCCACCGTCGTCTTTGCCAATAAAGCATTTTTAGCCAGGTATTTCGTAGAACTTGTGTTATCCACAGGTGTGGAGTTTACTTTATGGTGAATTTCTGATAGCAATATGATATTAGGAGATCTTTCTTCTATCAGTACCTTCAATTCTTCGTATTTGCTGGTCGTCAATATGTCGACGTTAGAGTAAAAGACGAGGAGGTTGTTAAAAGCTTCAGTATTTACAGATTTAAAACTGTCATCCTATATAGGCTGTTCGTTTGGGAGTTACGGGTCGATGTTAGTAGCTGTGTATTGGGAATTCCTCCTACTATTGTTTGGTCAGTGTTGCCGTCTGTAATGAATGTTTCAAGTTCATAGTAAGCCGAACTCGAAAACACGTTCTCATGTTGCAGTGACGTCTCTGACCTTATCAGGCTAAGACAGTCCATACTAGTTCTGGAGGGGGTAGGTGACATAGGTTGTGTTCTGCCTGCAACAATTTCATCATCCGTGGTTTCTAGGATAACCTTATATCGTAACAAATACCTTAAATGCATTCACATTTGCTATGCTGATATGAATCACAACACATCAACATACTAAGCAAATTATAAGATGCCCTGTAATGCAGTCGAATAAAAAACGACAAACACAGCGTTACAAGTGCAAATGTTTAATTGAAAGTTTGAATACGTTTGCAAATATCAACTATTTGAGTAAAAAATGGTATAAGTTTTTGGACTACCCATAAGCACAGATAATTGATCTTGATACGAGAATGCATGTGTCAGATGTTTTCACACACGCTCTGTCGATTTGTTTGTAAACGAAAACTTCAACAATAACTTACCTTAGTTGATATTGAAACATCTTTAAACATTCAGAATTTGGAGCTAGCTATTAACAATAATCCAGTTTGGGTGACTCTATGACCAGTGGTCAGTTTGAATCGAATGGGCAAACAAAAAACCGGAAGTACAAAATACCGCTCAAATATTTGTGTTATATTTTCTTTCCATCTTTATAAACCAATTTCAACTTATTTATGATATTTTTATGCAACTTGGATGCTACGGATATCAAAAATAACCTAAAGGATTAATCATATTTTTTTGGGGATACTGCCCTATTAAACAGACAAACTTTCAAAATAAGGGGAGACAACATCAAAGTACTATGCTCGTTATATCGCTGCTTCAGTAAGAACAGCTTTATCATTATTGAAATGTTTGCTTAGCCATTACTGGAATAATTTTTAAATGCAATATTTCAAAAAAGATCTCTTTGGAAAAATCTTGTTACATATATACCGTAATTGATATCAATTTTATGAAATTAACGTAAATAATTTCCACATACATCTCAATTTTACTCATTCGCCTCGCTACGATCGTTGTGTTTTATACTGTTGATAAAAAGTATGTTCTGACCAGGATAAGACGTTTTCCGAACGTTCTCCTGACGTAGTGTGGCCACTGGGTTATATTTAGATGCTTGGCATTTAATAAAAGAGTACAAATGAAGGGACTGTCACCCCAGGGGGCAGAGGGGTGAGGTATAAAAGTGGTAATTTGGCGATATTGCTTCAAGCGACTTCTCAGAAATAAGAGGAGAGTTATTTTAATTATTGGGTCCTTACTTTGAAATGGTTGAGATCCCAAACCCATAGCCATTTATACAGTTGTTGAACATAAAGATCCAGGTGATCAATACAGGCCCCCTGGGCCTTTTGTTACCTCTTCCTGACTGTATGCCCCTTAATTAACATGCTTGAAGGTACATGTTGCATTCTTTAATTCTTTGTACCAGATTTTGACGAATGTTGGCGAGCAGGTAGCTAGATCAATGGATAGAATATCCATCTAGAGCTCAGAGTACATACAATAGCCTTAATTATGGACCCCCCCCCCACTATATATTGACAGATGATGCTAGTACCTGTGCTCGTAGGGTCCTGGGTTCGAACCTAGGTCTGACCGCTGCATTCTTTCTTCTCCATGAAATTATGATACAGAAATTGTCAACAATTGTGTGTTTAGTGTGCTTGGATTTTGATCAATTTCAAACTTGGCCTTGGTTTTGGATATTGTACAAGTTTTTTCCAAGTCTCATGAAAAAGCAGGCTGTTTTGCAGAAAATGAATTGTGGACAGTTGTTCCCTTTATGATTATGTGTCCTGTCAGAAATAAAACGTTTGTGACAATTAGGTAAGCACAGACATAAATTCATAAAATGAAAGTGTATTTGAAATGACAACAAAATATTTGGAAAAGTATACTCTCATTTAATAAAAAGTAAAAGATTCACAAAACAATTGTCGGGACATTAAGCTTTTGGTTGATATTCAGAGCCACCTAACCATAAAACAGTGGCATGATTTTGGAAAGCAGAAAACTAGTAGCTGTGTTGTACATCAATATAAAATGAACCCTTTCCATGTGTTTTTCAATTTTATAAAACTATAAAAAATCAACATACATGTGGTATGCACACAGCGATGTGTACAATTTCAAAGCAACAAAACTGGTCCTGGACCAGAACTGAACCCCTGACCATAAAACAATCTAATTAAAATTAGATCACTGTATCTGTAGGTAATAATAATATATTATATATAAACTTTGAATGTAAACAACCTAAGAAAGTGTAAGTAATGTATTGAGTCCCTTGATCAAACACCAAAAGCAAAACCGAGTTCAAACAGTTTCTTACACAAACCAAAAACTTACTGTGTATAACTCCAATACAAAACATGGATGGGTGGGTCATATGCTCACAGATTTTCATTGTTTTCACAGTGTACACTAGTACTGTTACCTGAACCACACAAGTTGATAAGGTAGTTGTAATACCATCCCTCCTACACCAGCTGTCTCACTTCCTCTAGTAACCACTTCTCCCCATAACATGTGTACACTGTTACCTAGCTGAACCACACCCTCAGGTAAGTTGATAAGGTAGGTGTAATACCATTCCTCCTACACCGGCTGTCTCACTTCCTCTAGTAACCACTTCTCCCCCAAACATGTGTACACTGTTACCTGAACCACAACCTCAGGTAAGTTAATAAGGTAGGTGTAATACCATCCCTCCTACACCAGCTGTCTTACTTCCTCTAGTAACCACTTCTCCCCCAAACAGATGAAGGTAAAAAGGGGAAAAGAACTTCTGACCAGTGGGTCTTTTGACAGTCAGTTTTCATCATTTGTCATGTGAAACAGAAAAGAGATGAAAAGGGCAATAATGATTCCTTTGATTGCATAGTTTTTAACATTTACCATGTGTAACAGAAAAGAGATGAAAAGGGCAATAATGATTCCTTTGATTGTGGAAGTCAGAAGCAGGACATGTCTAGCTCCTGGTTGTTTTGGAGCTTCAGGAATGATCTCTGGCTCCCTAGGGGGCTTACCCTTCTCCTCCACGTCGGTATATATTTCCCGTCCAGCTTGTACCTCATACACCTGGTCCAGGATCTGCAAAAGATTTTTATAAATTAGTCGCTACTTTGATTCAGGAGTCACAAATCCTGAGGATTAATGTTTACCGGTTTAAAAAAAAGCACTTGTATAAAACCTTCCTTTAAATTTCAGCCCAAATAGAACTTCAGCTCAGTTTGACAATTCTTAGACAACAATTATTGTAATCTATCTTGGATTCTAAAGTGACCCAATAAACAGCAACATTTTAAGAAGTTTCTGGGTCAATATGGCTGATCAGGAGGACTCCTCTGAGAAGGCCTGATGTGGCATCAATATGCTGCTTACTGTGTAATGAGAAGAATTGTGTTTTCCATCCAAAGGAAAATCAAAAACTTATTTGAGAACCATCTTGGCAGGCAACACAGCATGAAGGACTTACAAATGTAGCCCACTCCTAAAACCTGTATTTCAACACATGAGGCAAAGGTCAAAGGTCAAACAGAGGTGGTTGTGTTCCCATTTCGATACTCAACATCACTGTTAGTAGCACACAATTACAAATTGATCTGATGAAAGTTGAGATAGTGAAAAAATGCTGCAGCCAATCAGAGACAGAGGTCAGTCATTACATATTATGAATTGCGCCAAAAATAACTATTTTGCCATGGATATTTCAGATATTTGTAAGAGGTTTATAATTAGTGAGCCAGGCTTGCTAAATAATTCTGTTTAAGTTGCAAATGGGGCAGTGGAAAGAATACAAGATAATTAAAAACAGTTATATCCTACCTGTCTGAGGAATTTCAGGGCAGGAACATCAATTTTTGGCAGATACGTTTCCAGGCGTTCATCAGCTTCATCCACATCACTACAGTAATTAGACAGTCGGGCGTAACGCTGTGTGGCACCAACCAAACCCAAACATTCAAGGAATTGTTTCTCTCTATCCTTGAACTCCGATGATTCAAGATCAACTCCATCAATTTTGGTCAAAATTCCAAAGACTGGGATTGCTGTGGAAATATGAAGGTTAAACAATAAGTTGTTGTTGTTGCTGGAGTAACTAAGGTCGATAGTGGGGAAATAGATTGGAATGGGGGGTTAACTAGGGTCAATGGTAGGGAAACAGATGGGGGTTGGAAAAACTAGGGTCAATGAAAAGGAAATCAACGGGGGTGGGGGGTAACTAGGGCCAATGGTTGAGAAATTAATGGGGTCAGAAAACTAGGGCTTATGGTTGGGAATGGATTGGGGTGATGTAACTAGGGTCAATAGTGGGGAAATGGATGGGGATGGGGTAACTAGGGTCAATAGTGGGGAAATGGATGGGGATGGGGTAACTAGGGTCAATAGTGGGGAAATGGATGGGGATGGGGTAACTAGGGTCAATAGTGGGGAAATGGATGGGGATGGGGTAACTAGGGTCAATAGTGGGGAAATGGATGGGGATGGGGTAACTAGGGTCAATAGTGGGGAAATGGATGGGGATGGGGAGTTAGGGTGCTTTCATATACCACAGCTGATGTAAAATCCAATTTTTTAAGAAATATTGGCATAACATTTGTGTAATGGGATCAGAAAAAGAGCAACAGAAAACTATAAGTTATAGAGATGGGGTGTCACTTTACCGATGGGAGGAGGGATTGCTTTCTTCATAAAGGTGTTTTGGCCATAAAACTACCAAATCTGTTGCTAACAAAACTTACTCATTTTTACTTTTCCGGCTTTAGCTCCAACAGGATTGGCAGCTGACATGATACATTTAATGAGATTTTCTGGAATGGTCTGTCTCGCTGAGGCCACAACAATGATTCTGTCAACCTTGGGCCGCCTATATGTAGCCAACCAAAATAACAAAAGCACCTTGATATTAAGCAATTATGGCCAAAGACTCTCAATGAAAGTAGTATAGCAAATAAGATCTTAATGATAGGGCCAATCCCCGAAGCCAGTCCTGCCAGCATATGTGTATCAAAATGTCCATGCTCAGTAATTGTATCTACATGTATTATGATAGGGCGGGGATCTCAAAGGTTTCCATGTTATGACACAGGGACAGAGTCCCAAAGGGTGGGGGCAGACCCAAGGGTCAATTAAAATACATGTACCATGACTGTATTCATTCATTTATGCCCAGCAATTGTAAATATGGCGAAAGGGTGGGGATTTCAATAGTTTCAAAGTTATGTACAAGGAACAGGCCCCTTGGGGTGTGGCCAGATCCCAGGGTCAATTCTTATTTCATTATAATATCAGTCACTTTGTGCCTATCAATTGCATATGTACGGTTATGGGGTGGGGATCTCATCTGTTTAAAAGTTATGACCAAGCAATTTAGTCTCCATGAGCGGGGCTTGACCCTGGGGGATTCTAGTAGAATATGTGTATACATTGTTTTTGTCTCTTTAAACTTAGCAATTTTATATATGGTTATAAGGTTAGGATCTTAATTATTTCTATGTTAAAAATATGATTCGGCCCTGCCCAGCAACCCCCTGGGGGTGGGGTCAGCCCTTCAAATGGTAAAATTTGAAATCACACCAAATGATACTGCATCCAACCAAAAGAAGTGGACATTTCAACTTGAATGTATTTGCTATTTCCTGTTATAAACAAAATATTTGTTATTTGGGGCTATCTTTTATGGTGTATATTTTTTCCAGTGTCCATGCGTAGATACCCTACCATAGCAACAAAACTGCATTGCTATGCAGAGATGCATATAGCCAGAATTTAGTGTTTTTTGTCAGTTAGTATGTAGAAATGAAAGCCTCCGCATGTGACAAAAATTCCTTTCTACGAATGAACACTGGTATAACAATGTTTAAGCATGTCAATTATTTGTTTGTTTGTGGCTGGCGGAGGCTTTAAAAAATTGCATAATTGAAGAGCGTTTAGTTAATTTCTTTCAAAATTGACATTTTTCAACCAAATGGCGCACAACAGTTATAATATTCACGCATTTTATTATGAAGACGCATGTTTATGTCTCTCTTTGTAATGCCATATCTCCTAAACTGGTTGTCGAATGAATTTGAAATTTATAAATTTGCGTGCTACATTTATTCCAGATTACGAATATATCAACTAATTCTAAATCCCTGATGATCCCGCCTCTAGTCCTTTGTTTGATATTCATCCCTTAGTTCCAGAAAAGAAAACACTTAAAGCAATATGATCCAAGTGCCCTTTTTGGCCCACCCCTCACTGCCTCAGTCCCCGAGGGGAACAGCCCCTCCATTTGTACACTTCTGAATCCCCACCACATGAGAACACTTCCAACCAAATAAAGATGATACCCATCTCCTAATTCCAGAGAAGATGTCACATTCATTATAGCCAAATTACCCATTTTTGGCCCCATCCTCAGCCTCCCGGGGGTGAGCACCTCCATTTGAACTATTCTCAATTCAAAACACCTGAGAATGCTTTCAACCAGATATGTTTGATATCCATCTCTAAGTTCCAGAGAAGAAGTCTCTTAAATCAATATGGCCATATGACCCCTTTTTGGCTCCACCCCGGCCCTCAGCCCCTTGGGAGGTCAGACCCTCCACTTCTATAATTTTTAATACTCACCACCTTACAATGCTTCCAGCCAAATATGATATATATCATTTAGTTTCAGAGAAGACATTTTGAGCAGCATGGTCAAATGACTCCCTTTTGGTATGCCCCTAACCCCTCTGGGGGGTCAACCCCTCCGTTTGTAAAATTCTGAATACCCACCACTTAAGAACTCTATTGCGATGGAGAGATAATTACAAGTAACAGAGCCAAATTAACACCTATCCTGGTTTTACTTAATTCCCCATGTGATTATACCTTTAAGCTGTCTTCGACAGGTAGACGTCCATAGAGGACCCTTCGTAATAATTCTCTGTTCAAGTCGTTGTCTGTATCTTCAAAGCCAGCAATGTCAATGAATGTTAGATAGCATGCATCAGGGTGTACAGGTGCTTTGGAGCAGCTCTTGGGAAAGCTTCAAAAACAGAAAGTCGTAAGTTACAATTGGCTCAATAAAATGTTATCAGCTCTGTATTGTACTGAGCTATTTATCTGCTGTAAATATTCCGCATAGAAAACATGTATGCATAAACTTTGTCTGTTTTACGTCAGTAATGCATTAAGTGTTATTAACTTATACAGATCACTGTTGTTGGCCCAGATTGTGATGCGTCAAATAGGTCAATACAGGAGACTTGAGAATCCTGAGAAACCCACATGATCAGGCAAGTGTCCCCATTATTACCCTTTTCGTGTTTGATCAAGGAATCAAATACCTGGCTGTCTTGGTCAAATGCTTGTGTGCTATTTATTGTACAATCCTAGATAAATTTGAAATCAAATCCTGACAACAAACCATATAGCAGGATATTTCAACGATTTTACGGGTCAATATTGTGATTGCGAAAATATAATCTTCAGAATAAAATGACAAGCGTAAAAATAAGCTGCAATAACAAAACTTCATAACCTTAATGTCGTCATGATTAAACAACATTACTGTTGTGACTTTATTTAATTTGTACACTAAACCTGGTTAATCCAGGTGAAATAGTATAGAAAATATGCCCTGGACAAAAAAAAAGTAAAGGTCAAAGGTCAAGTCATAGTCAAGGGCCAAGTGAGGTTATGCCATGGTGATATTTGGCCAGTAGCACGCTGGGATGAAGGTATACCAAGTTTGTTCAAATGAATGACCTTGACTTATATGCAAGGTCACAGGGGTCAAATATGTTAAAAACCTTCAAACAACTTCTTCTGAATAACCAAGAGGCCTAGGGTTAAGGTATTTGGCCAGTAGCATGCTGGGATGAAGGGCTACCTAGTTTGTTCAAATGAATGACCTTGACCAACTTTCAAGGTCACAGGGGTTGAAATATGTTAAAATCTTCAAACAACTTCTTCTCAATAAGCAAAAGGGCCAGGGTACTGAAATTGGGCCTGTAGCATGCTGGGATGAAGGACTACCATGTTAGTTCAAATGAATGACCTTGATCCACTTTCAACCTAATGTCCTTGTTCGACAATCAAGGTCAGAGGCGTCATATGTTTAAATCTTTTAATAGGTTCTTATGAAATCTTAAGATTACAAGTGTTAGATTAATAACAGGTGAGCGATGCAGGCCCATTGGGCCTCTTGTT
>NW_018408594.1:16394-46183 GCF_002113885.1 Mizuhopecten yessoensis | reverse complement strand
ATTGTGTGATAGAGTGATACACATCCCCTCCACTCACACATTGTGTGACATAGTGATACACATCCCCTCCACTCACACATTGTGTGATAGAGTGATACACATCCCCTCCACTCACAAATTGTTAACAAACTTTAAAAATCGAAGATGGATTTTGTTCATGCAAAATTAAGGACCAAGGGGAACCTACAAAAAAAGTTTAAGAAAGATCCATCCAGCACTTACTAAGTAATAGCAATAATAAACCTTAACTGTCAAAATCCAATATGGCAACAGGTCAGCCATTTTGTTTGACCTATCAGTCTAAAAGTAAACTTGCACAACTAGGGACCGAGGGGAACTTACATAGAAAATTTGAGAAATATCCCTCAAGAACTTCCTGGGAAATAGCGATAACAAACCTTAACTGTCAAAATCCAAGATGGCCACTAGTCAGCCATTTTGTTTGATTGACCATTCTCAAATAAAAACATGCACAATAGGGACCAAGGGGAACTAACATATTAAATTTGAGAAAGATTCCTCCAGTACTTTCTGAGAAATAGTGATAACAAGATGTTTTGAAGGACGAACACATTGACAACAGACCACTTTCACAACAAGAGGCACAGAGGCCAAATTTGGATATAATCCAGCCAATGTTACAGAGGAAGAAGGATTTTGAAGACTTAAACCTCCAATTCTCCTTTAAATCCCTGCCTCTCTGGATCCAAAGGGGCCAAACCCACCGTTTATACAAAATAGAGTCCCCTTATAGTCTAAGGATGCTCCAGACCAATTTAGTATAAAACCCTTTTTTCCCTACCGTAAAAGAAGAAAGATTTTAAAGTTTTTTCTCTATTTCCCTTATTGGGCCCCACTCCTTTGCCCTTTAATAAGGGGGGCCACCACCCACCATTTATACAAAATTTAGTGGCCTTGGCCTTAGGATGNAGGTTTTACCTCTATTTCCCCTATTAGGCCCCACCTCTCTGCCGTCATCCCTATGGTAGAATTTTAAAGGTTTTACCTCTATTTCCCCTATTAGGCCCCACCTCTCTGCCGTCATCCCTATGGTAGATCCCTAAGGATGCTCTAGACTAACCGTCATCCCTATGGTAGAATTTTAAAGGTTTTACCTCTATTTCTCCTATTGGTTGTGAAGAAGATTTTTAAAGATTTACCTTTTTTTTCCCCGATTTGGCCCCGCTCCTCTGCCCCCAGGAGGGCCACACCAACCGTTTATACAAAATTCTAACACGATTCGTTTGCAACACATGTTTTGATAGGATATGGACCATGTTCTAATCTGCAATAGAATCATGATCAATCGCACTTACACCACGCCCCGTTCTAACAAAAACAATATGGCTTCATGCTCACCTCTTAGCTAAATCCCGCTAATAAGACTAGCAGGCAACAGAACAGAAAGGACCGATGAAATGTATTTGTTGACTAAATTAACAAGAGGCCCAGGGGACTAAATAGTTCACCTGGTATTTTATTTTTCAATTTAAAACCTGCTGAGTACCATACAGGTTTATCAAAGGAGTACAAGAAACAAAGAAGAACTACATATAAATCTCTTTTGGTGGGAGAGACACCAAGAAAATGAGTTTCCATGTTATGTCCCAATTTTCCATCTATTAATTTCCCTTTGCCCAAAGATTCTCTAGAACAAGTTTGGTTAAAATCCCTTCAACGGTACAGAAGGAGAAGGATCTTTAATGTTTTCCTCTATTTCCCCAAATGGGCCCCACCCATCTGCCCCAAAGAAGGGGGCCCACACACCTCAGTTTATACAAAATTGATTATTTTGTCCCTTAGCATGCTTCAGACTGCATTTGGTTTTAATTCCCGTAACTTGTATAGCAGGAGAAAAAAAATCCTCTATTTCCCCTATTGGGCCACGCCCCTCTGCCCTCAAGGGGGCCACACCCTCTGTTTATACAAACTTGAGTCTCCTTTGTCCAAAGATGCTCTAGAACAAATTTGGTCAAAATCCTTCTATTGGTTGAGAAGAAGATTTTTAAAGATTTACCTATTTCCCCCCTATTTGGCCCGCTCCTCTTCGGGGCAGATTAGTGGGGCCCATTAGGGGAAATAGAGGAAAACGTTAAAGATCCTTGTCCTTCTGTACCGTTGAAGGGATTTTAACCTAACCAAACTTGTTTTAGAGAATCTTTGGGCAAAGGGAATTGAATATTTATAAATGGAAGATGCAACTTTGGTACTTGTACTCCTTTGATAAACCTGAATGGTACTCAGCAGGTTTTAAATTGAAAAAATAAAATACCAGGTGAGCTATTAAGGCCCCTGGGCCTCTTGTTTTTTATAAACTTTGGGAATTTTACAGATGTTAACCTCTTCCAAAATCAAATATAACCATAGAACATGTTGGTAATAGCTAATAATAATGACAATTCGCCGTATGATTGACATGTTTAAAATAAATGACACGACAGAGTTTGACGCAAACCAAATGTTACAGCTCGCAGGCAAGCTTATAATATTAGGCTGCGAAAACGTACAACCGACATTGAAAAAAAATCGTGCTTGTTCAAATGTGAACGATGCACAAACCTTGAAATTCTGTGTTGACAATTACATGACCTTACCTGATTATGTCAAGAAATTAAAAAAAAAACTTTCCGGTATTGTCGATAAGATGTCGCCGAAGTCTGTGTCTGTCAAATACAACACACCTAGATAAACATGTATTCATCCGCTTTGAATTAAAATGTGCTCATGAATAACTATTTCAAATATGACAAGAATATAACATAACAACCATGCTTTTCTTGTAAAATAAAACGGATCGTACATTATTTTTGTTATTTGACAGTATAAACGCAACATGTAAATTATGGACTATTTGTTTAAGCGGATTATTAAGCGATTCGCTCACATACAACAAAACGTATCGTGTTCTGATAAGGACTTTCGGTTTGCTATTTATTGGACGGAGTGCATAGTACAATGTATGATGTAGAAGTGGTCGTTGGAAAACCCAACTTGTAGAAGAATTTGAAAGGGTTTTCCTTTGTATACGCCCGTCTTTGACGGAAGTATTATGGTATGGGGTTGTCTGTCCGTCCGTTCGTCCGGCATAAACTTTTGTTTGTCCGGCAATCTCCTCCTACATTTTTCAACCGATCTCTTTGAAACCCGATATACATTATAATCATGGGGTCCTCGCTCCTTAAAAGCGTCTTCAACCGACAACAAGCGCGCGCGTCTTCAAGTGACAACAAGCGTCGCTAGACAAATTCTATAAAATACCGAATAAAGTAAGCGACATCAGAAGATATGTTGTTAATATGACTATAATACACCTCTATACCAAATTTCAATTTGTTTTTTGAAATATTTACCGAGTTATATTATGATAAATTGAATTTTACGATCTGGGGCATGGCACATGTGTGTATTAACCTGTACAGTTAAGATAGCGTCGCCAGACAATATCTTTATTTATTTTTTACTAAAGTAAGCGACATCAGATGATATCTTAATAATAAGACATTTATTGATATATACTCCAAATTTTATGATGAATTTATTTTGTACGATCGGTGGCAAGGCACACGTGTGTGAATAGAACTCTGCCGATCGTGAAGCGTCTTCAGGCTTTACCTCTTATATTAACCTATACAGTAAGCGATATCAGAAGATATGTTATTCATTTGACTATGATACACCTATGTACCAAACTTCAAGTCAATATTTGAAAAAATGGCAAAAAAATGACGATTCGACAGCGTATAACACATGTGTGCACACATATATAAGAACGTCGCATAGCTGAACACAGCCAGCCCGGATTAAATTGCTGTGTAAACATGTACACTGCTATAACATTGTTTTTGTTTTATTATTTGTTGTTTTCATCTTAAGCATTGAACTGTTTTTGTATGGTATTTATGATATATTTAAAAGTTTGCGCGGCCAGTTCATAGTCACCGGTACTAAACGACCATCGATTAATTGTTGCCTGCTGAATCAGCTCGGGAACTTGTGAGGTTTGAATTAGCTATTTCGAAATGGTTGTTTTTCAACCTTTTAGACAATCACTTTTCTGCGTACACCATCCACGGACTTTGACTTAATCTAATTCCGTGGTACATCAGAGTATTGAGACTGTTGAATGGGATAACCAGAGATGTATAATATAATGTATTATACGTCTCTGGAATAACGTACCTAAACCCTGAATTCAATCGGGAACTTCATAAGTTTGAAACTTGATGATTTGCAATTGTTGTTTTTCATTTTTTTTTGTAAAACACCCCGCGCTTGATCGTTGGTAAAATCTTTTCTGACCAATATGTCTTTCTATACGTGTTCTATACGACTCATCAATCTTTTGCGAGATAGTAATGGATTTTATATTAAATATCAATTCAATAAACTTTTCTTGTGTTTTTTTTTGTCATAGACTATGCATAGACTGATCTTTTTAGGGGCAACATCTTGTTTAAATATAAAGAACTATAGACGTCTAATTGTTAACGTAATTAATTACACCATTAGCATGTCAGTGAAATAATGTTTATACAACAGTATGATCCGGGCTGACCGTGTTCAGCTATACGATCGAAGTCCTACGTACATGCGTGATCAGACGTCTGAGCACACCTTCGTCAAATCGGTCGAGTAGCGGTCGTCGGATTCCAATACCACTTTACGGATATCAGAGACGTATAATACAGAGATTGGCAACTCACGCTGATCTCGCAAAAACATGCATGATCTCAATATAATTAAAATTGTATCTTCACATCGCTCCCGTTTACTGATATGTCGCGTTAGACATATCAGTAAACGGGAGCGATGTGAAGATATAACTTTAATTAGATTGGCATGATCTATGAGTGTTTGTTTTGACAGCTTATCGATCCTGGTGACGATAGTCTGGTCAGTGAGTTACCTGTGTGAGAATTCGATCGTGTATTCGTTAGTTCGTGTCAACATGTCACATATCCTAGATATATGGATCATATAAAGAAGCTGGTTAGAAATATAATGTTATATCTGAATACGTTTTTGAAATAAAAAGATAAACGAGAAAGGAGTGCCGGTGTCATGAAAGGAATTAACCCTCGCACATCACAGCCGCCATTTTAACTTGTATATTTAAAGTGTATTTTCATAGCTCAATTATCAAACTTTGCAGGTATTGTAACAACCTCATTTTAATTTCCTGGTTAGAAATATTATCAAATAATTAATTTCTGAAAACCTTTTGGAAATTGTCTAAAGAACAAAAACAGAGTTCGTGTTCTAATTTGTCATGATAGAAATAACCCTCACACATCAAAGCCGCCATTTTAACTTTTTTACTCAGAAAATTCTGTATTTTCATAGCTAAATTATGAAAGTTTGCAAGTATTGTAACAACCTCATTTTAATTTCCTGGTTAGAAATATTATTATTATTTATACGTCTCTGCGGATATGCAGTTGGAACGTGCAGAGGGGTTTAAAAAATAAGATTGAGAACACTGATTTTTGTAATAATTTAGTCAGGCGGACATCGTGGGCCTTTCGGAAAGTTGGTTAGACGACGAGGATGACTTAAGTGTCAAAGGTTTTGAGTGTTTTAAAACAGTTGTGAGATCAAAATGTAAAGGAGGTGGTTTATTGTCTATGTCTATTCAAGCCGTGGCTACGCGATTATATTTCTCTGGATTCGGTAGAATTAAACAGTAGTCTATGGAATAGACTTGATGGTAGACTTTTCCCTGATTAGAAAAGTGTTTATATAGCACTAACATATTTACCGCCGGATGGTTCTGTGTTTCATCGTGCTTATGATGAAGACTTCTTTTCGTTGTTAGAGAACAATATCGGCCACTATAGTACTTTAGGTACTAAGGTGTTTGTAATTGGAGATCTTAACAGCAGGACTGGCCGGGAACCGGACTAAATACCTATAGACGCGCTACATGACAGTGTTCATCGGCAACTTGACGGGTTTATTTGTTATCCTCAGGAGCCATGTGACGTCACGCGTAACTCAGAGGACTCGAAAGTTACTACGTTTGTTCGTAATCTGCTACAGCTATGTAAGTCAGCAGGTGTTCAGATCCTTAATGTGACCCGGATGGTAAATTAACATTTTGTAATGATAAAATGTCAATGTCGTCTGTCAAATGTTTTGAAGTAGATTGTTTCAGTGAACATTCGGATCATGCGCCAATATATCTAATATTGAATTGTCTACTGTTAGAAAACACTCAATGTAATTGTTGTTCTGTTAATGATAAGTATGCTACAGTGACTAACGTAGTGTGGTCAGATGAAGCTAGTAGCAAGGTAACAAACGACATTTATGATGCTAGACTCTTGATCGAAAGCTCGGTTGGCCCGCTTACTGACTCTAAAGAAAGTATCGATACATGTTTGAAAATTTTGTAGAATGTACTCGTACTTTATTTGATAAATCTTGTCTTTCCAGTAGAAAATTATTGAACTGTTGATGTTCTTGACACACTATTACTTCTGTAAACAGGACCAGATAAGCTCTGGTTTGATTACAAGTTTGTAGATCGTTGTACAAAAAATAAAAAAGTGCATTATCAGTGTTTAATGGTGAGCGGTCATTGGCCAACAGAATAAGTCTTACACAGGCTAATAACGATATAAAGTTTGTGAGAGGAAATTGAGGCGAGAATATTTAAGAATGGAAGGGAACATCCTAAAGGATTTTATCGTAATTTTTGGAATCGTAAGACATGTAAGACTGGTGAAATATCATTAAATGATTTATTCAATTATTTTAAAGATTTGGCAGGTGTAGCGAATGCCAATGATATTATGGAAGACAAAAACACTGAGTGCCTGTATCCTGAACTAGATATAGATTTTAACATAGATGAATTATTAGAAGTAATTAAGGGTCTATCTAGGGGTAAATCTGATGGTATTGATATGATACTTAATGCATATTTTATTGAATATGAAGATATTTTTTCACCGGTTTTATTAAGGTTATTTATCTCTATGTTACAAATAGGATATTTTCCAGAGTCATAGGCTCAGGGCGTCATTATTCCTTTAAATAAAAAGGGCGATAGAAACAATTTCAATAATTATAGGGGAATTACATTAATTAGTCATTTAGCTAAACTGTTTACGTCGTTGTTAAATAAACGTCTGTTAAAATGGAGTAAACCAGAAAATATTGTTTCCGATGCTCAGTTTGGTTTTAAGCCTGGGTTTGGTACAAGGGACGCAATTTTTGGATTACATACAAAATGTAGTTTAATTATCAATTCGATAGAACGAAACAAGAAGCTTTAATTTATTGCGTTTTAATTGATCATAGTAAGGCATTTGATAGTGTGACACACCAGAATTTGTGGTATAAACTTTGGAGAAGTGGTATAAGGGGTATACTGCTTAATGTAATTAAATCAATTTATGATAATGTACGTTCATGTGTGAAATTAAATGGTAAATTATCCACCATGTTTGATTTATATGTCGGATTATTACAAGGGGAATCGTTATCTCCCATGCTTTTTTCATTATTTGTTAATGATATGGAAAGTGAATTTATGAATTCTAATTGTCAAAGTTATGAATTACAGTTGATAAACCTGTTTATGCTGATGTATGCCGATGACACAGTTTTATTCTTGGAGGATGCTACCGATCTTCAGCATATGCAAGATCGTTTACAGACATACACTGAAAAATGGAGTTTAAATGTTAATATAGAAAAAGAAAAAAAAATGTTTTTAGAAAAAGAAAAAGAATGCTACCTTCTGAAATTTGGACTTTCAATAGTAAATCTATCGAAATTGTTGATAAGTTTTGTTATCTTGGATGAGTTTTTAACTTTAGTGGAAGATTTACTGTAGCACAGTAGTCCGAATTATTCTGACGTTTTATCGACTTTTTTCATATCGGTCTGTCGTTAATCGACGACAGACCGATATGAAAAAAGTCGATAAAACGTCAGAATAATTCGGACTAAAGATACAGTAGCATGTCAAGAATGGAAAGCATATTAACACTTGAAAAGAAAATGAAAGATTTTGCCCTTAATACGGAAACTAAAATGTCGTTATTAGATACATATGTTGCATGTATATTGAATTATGGGTGTGAAGTTTGGGGTCATAATGTATCGCAACAAATTAAAAAAATCCATCTCCTTTTTCTCAAAGACCTATTAAATGTTAAGAAAACTGTCAATACTTCTATGGTTTACTTTGAAACTGGGAGATATTCATTATATGTGCAACGTAAAATGGCCATAATGAGATATTTGCTAAATATTTTAAATACTCATAACTGTTTTAAAATCATGTTACGACGCATTAGTCGAATTGAATGTCAGAAAACCTAATTGTAAAATTAATTGGGTTTATCAAATTAAGCATGAGCTATGTAGTTCGGGTTTTAATTATATTTGGACTTGCCAATATGCTCAACGTGTTCATGATGTATTTATCTAAGAATTACGCAGTGCTTTTGATGCATCTTCAAAATGTTGTTTGTACAAGCATCTTGTTGATACTTTTTGCATCCAGTTCTATCTGACTAAGCCCATTAATTTAAGGGTAAACACGTTATTGAGTCAATTTCGCATGCAAGCACACAGTCTTAACATAGAATCTGGGCGATATAATAATATTCCAAGAGGTCAGAGAATATGTACAGCCTGCGATAAAAATGTTGTCGAAGATGAAGTTTATATTGTACTACTTTGTCCTGCATATTCTGATTTAAGAAAAACATACATCAAACAGTATTATTATCGACATCCAAGTGTCTATAAACTAATATATTTTTTACCTGTAAAAGTGTTAAATCTTTTAAATAAACTGGGTAAATATTTGTGGCACGCTACTGCTAAAAGGAAAATTCTCCACGCTCAGTAGTGATATCATATTAAAATATTATTTGAAACTACTTTTTTATAAGTGTACATGTATAATAATAGTTATTTAATATTGGTAAATAGCACGTTTAATAGTACTTTAATAACATTCCATGGTTCTTTCTGGCTGTTTGAAGTTATATGTGGTGTTTGCATTATGATGTTATCAATTCATGACGTCATATATATGCATGTAGTAACGTCACATATATACATGTAGTAACGTCACAAATATAGTACCCTAGGGCCTACAAACTTTTAAACATATGCTGTGTCAATTGAGCTACATGGTTGCCAGCAATCAACCTAATCCAGTTCCTCTACATTCTCCCATTCTTTTTTCAGGTGGCCATCTTTAATCACGAAAACAACACTATTTATAACCCAGGTTCGGATATTCCCTTGCCAAGCAATAAGTACATCGGATGCTTGAGACTATTATAACATTCTCAACATGCAATGTATCTAGTATGCTTTGACTGACGACTCTTTGAAACAAAGGAAATTAATGTTAGGTCTTGAACAAATATGTGTATACATGACTTACCCTGCATGCAGTGCTGTGAGTCATTTCTATAGCCCACTATCATCAGATGCATGGCGTGCTATTGTAAACACCCTTCGTCCATCTGTGGTCTGTCTTTTTGTTCATCCTGAAACAACTTTTGATTGCTCAGAAAGTACTTCAGGGATATTTTTCAAATTTCACATGAAGACTCCTCATGGTTCCTATTGATGCATATCAATTTTTGGAACTAATCACAAAATCAAGATGGGCAACAGGTGGCCATCTTGAATTTTGAGTTAAAGTTTGTTAGCGTTATTTCTCAGAGAGCGCAAGAGGCCTCTTTTGAGAGGGCTCTTTCTCAAATTTCACATGAAAGTTCACCTTGGTGCCTTCTTAAAGCTTGTTAACGCTATTTTTCAGATAGTACCAGAGGGATATTTCTAAAATTTAATACGAAATTTCTCCATTGTCCATAGTTTCACATGAAATTTCGGAACTGATCAGAAAACAAAGATTGGCAACAGAGATCAATCTTGAATTTTGAGAGTTAATGTTTGCTAGCACTAGCACTATAAAGTACTACAGGGATATTTCTAAAATAAAACAGTCTGGTTCCCCATGGTCCCTAGATATCCACATTGAATTTTGGGACATACAGGGAAATCAAAGACAGCTGAAAGGTAGCCATCTTTGATTTTGAGAGTTAAAGTTTGTTAGTGTTATTTTGAAAGTACTGCAGTTTTCTTCTTTTAAATTTCACATGGAAATCAAAGACAGCTGAAAGGTAGCCATCTTTGATTTTGAGAGTTAAAGTTTGTTAGTGTTATTTTGAAAGTACTGAAGTTTTCTTTTAAATTTCACATGGAAATCAAAGACAGCTGAAAGGTAGCCATCTTTGATTTTGAGAGTTAAAAGTTTGTTAGTGTTATTTTGAAAGTTTTCTTCTTTTAAATTTCACATGTTATTGGTTTCCCACAAGAAGGTTTCCCACATGTAGGTTTCCCACATGACGGTTTCCGGTGGGCCTTACTTTTTACATATTGATCTTTGAGACAGATCAGGGAAATAAGATGACCATTAGACAGTCATCACCAACTTGACAGATCTATCTCAGATAACAAATTAAAGTTCTCCTTGATCCTCACTAAGTACTGTGCTTGTCAAACAACCTCACATTGAAAGAATATCATACACAGAAGTGTGGAGCTTTGATCAAAACTTACCATAAGGTGCTATAACTGTTAACATGACCTACAGATATGAGAAAAGATCAATCTTATATAGATTCAATGAAGAAGTAACAACGATGGGTGTCAAGGGCCCCCTGGGATTTCTTTATTTGTTTTTTAGCTCACCTGGCCCGAAGGGCCATGTGAGCATATCCCATGGTGCAGCGTCCGGCGTCCGGCGTCCGGCGTCCGTCAACTTTTTCCTTTAAAATGCTACTTGTCCTGAATGGCTCAGAGGATTTTGACCAAATTTGGTCAGGAGCATCATTGGCCAAAGGGTTCTCAGTTTTGTATAAACGGAGGGTATAACCCCCCTGGGGGCAGAGGGGCGGGGCCAAATAGGGGGAAAATAGGTAAATCTTTAAAAATCTTCTTCTTCTCAACCAATAGAAGGATTTTGACCAAATTTGTCCTAGAGCATCTTTGGACAAAGGAGACTCAAGTTTGTATAAACGGAGGGTGTGGCCTCTTTGGGGGCAGAGGGGCGGGGCCAAATAGGGGAAGTAGAGGATTTTTTCTCTCCTACTATACAAGTGAAGGGATTTAAACCAAATGCAGTCTGAAGCTTGGTCAGGAGCATCATTGGCCAAAGGGTTCTCAGTTTTGTATAAACGGACGGTATAGCCCCCCCTCGGGGCAGAGGGGCGGGGCTAAATAAGGGGAAAAAAGGTAAATCTTTAAAAATGTTCTTCTTCTCAACCAATTGAAGGATTTTGACCAAATTTGTCCTAGAGCATCTTTGGACAAAGAAGACTCAAGTTTGTATAAACGGAGGGTGTGGCCCCTCTGGGGGCGGAGGGGCGGGGCCCAATAGGGGAAATAGAGGATTTTTTTTCTCCTGCTATACAAGTGAAGGGATTTTAACCAAATGCAGTCTGAAGCATGATTAGGGACAAAAGAATCAATTTTGTATAAACTGAGGTGTGTGGGCCTCCTTCTAAGGGCAGATGGGTGGGGCCCATTAGGGGAAATAGAGGAAAACATCAAATATCCTTCTCCTTTTGTACCGATGAAGGGATTTTGACCAAATTTGGTCTGGAGCATCATTGGCCAAAGGGTTCTCAGTTTTGTATGAACGGAGGGTATGGTCCCCCTGGGGGCAGAGGGACGGGGCCAAATAGGGGAAAATAGGTAAATCTTTAAAAATCTTCTCCTCAACCAATTGAAGGATTTTGACCAAATTTGTCCTAGAGCATCTTTGGACAAAGGAGACTCAAGTTTGTATAAACGGAGGGTGTGGGCCTTCTGGCGGCATAGGAGCGGGGCCCAATAGGGGAAATAGAGGATTTTTTTTCTCCTACTATACAAGTGAAGGGATTTAAACCAAATGCAGTCTGAAGCATGCTTAGGGAGAAAAGAATCAATTTTGTTTAAACTGAGGTGTGTGGATTCCCCTTCTTTGGGGCAGATTAGTGGGGCCCATTAGGGGAAATAGAGGAAAACATTAAAGATCCTTCTCCTTCTGTACCGTTGAAGGGATTTTAACCTAACCAAACTTGTTTTAGAGAATCTTTGGGCAAAGGGAATTGAATATTTATAAATGGAAGATGCAACTTTGTTACTTGTACTCCTTTGATAAACCTGAATGGTACTCAGCAGGTTTTAAATTGAAAAATAAAATACCAGGTGAGCTATTAAGGCCCCTGGGCCTCTTGTTCCTGAAGTAGTTATATTCCCTGTATAATTTGTGGAATGTATTATGTACTTTGCATTGATAAGGATATTTGGAAGTATCTTCTTCAAAATTTATTAATCTTCAGTAACAAGATATGAGATAATTCAGGAACCAATTAGTTTATATTATTTGATTTTTTAGATGACCTTAGACAAACAATTTTGTATGTCATCATGCATCAACCGTTCAATGTCAGAAAACAGTGACAAACTAAAGACATGTGTTTGAAGTTGCTGTAGAAAAAGAAAATGTTGATATATCTAAATTATAAAGATTCTTGAATTTTGTTGAGACATCTTGGCGTGAGTAAAGGACAAATTTGGCAAACTAAGTATTACCGTTATTGCTATTGCAGAACATTTGTTTAAGTTCTTTTCAAAAGACTTGTTCCATAAAATAACATTCTGCCATGAATATTACAGAATAATGTTGTTTAAAATTTGAATGTCTGTCAATAGCAATAAAAAAAGAAAACAGAAATACTTTGAGGGTCAAACTCAAGTTCTTTAAATTGGGAAGCTTAAACTTGACCAATATTGCCATTCAAGAGCTATAAGTTTACAGCATCAAAAGAAGTCTCCAATTTATAGCCAAAAGGTCTAGATCTAGATGAATAGCTTGAGAGGGGAGGTTACTCTCAGCTGGAAAAACTTGATTTGGTTTCTGTAATATTTAAGCGTTTGTATATTTCTTTTTTAGATTTCTGCAAAATATCTTTACCGACTGAACGTCTATACCAATGTTTCTGCTGTAACGTTGGTGTGTAGGAGGAAGTGGAAGGAACAGGTTCGGTATGAGTGAGGAGAGTGGAGACCAGGGTCAAAGTTCAAGTGTTCCCAAAAACAATAATGAAACTATAAATTCTGACGAGAAAAAGATTGAAGAAAATCCACCAGAAGATTTGACAGGTCAAATTCCAGAAGATTTGACAGGTCAAATTCCAGCAGATGTTATCTTAAAAAAGTGTTTGGGTAACAATTCAGGGGATCAAGGTGAGTCCGAAGGTGTGGATGAGGACCAAGTAACAGGAGTTGAATCCAGGGAAAAGACATCAGAGAAACGGCAGAAGGCTGTAGAGGAAAATTGCGATTCAGGGGTTGCAAGTGAGTCAGAAGGTGTGGATGAGGACCAAGTAACAGGAGTTGAATCCAGGGAAAAGAAATCAGATAAACGGCAGAAGGCTGTAGAGGAAAATTGCGATTCAGGGGTTCAAGGTGAGTCAGAAGGTGTGGATGAGGACCAAGTAACAGAAGTTGAATCCAGGGAAAAGAAATCAGAGAAACGGCAGAAGGCTGTAGAGGAAAATTGCAATTCAGGGGTTCAAGGTGAGTCCGAAGGTGTTGATGAGGACCAAGTAACAGGAGTTGAATCCAGGGACAAGAAATCAGAGAAACGGTGGCAGAAGGCTGTAGAGGAATATTGTCAATTCCTGGAATACATTTGGAAAAATTACAGATTTGGCCTCATAATGCACACAAGTTTTACGTAAGTTTTTAAAGAATATTTTATTTAAAGGTTGTGTGTGATTATATTGCTTGTATAGAAAATACCTGTATATTTAAAACTTTAATCTGGATAAGACAAAGTAGGACAAAGTAGGTCATCCTGTTGGTAATCCGAGTGACTCTGTCGACCAAACTGTTATGATTTCTACTCGTCCTGATCATGTTGTCTTGTTCATTGTCCATTTAAACAATATATTTTTAGTCCAGTTTTCGCTCTATTGGGATAACACGATTCTCCAAAATCAAATACTTTTTCAACATTACATTAAGCACAATTTCAACTTAAACCCAGCAATAGACAACAACTCATTAGTATCAAATATGTTGGGTATTTGACGTGTTTTCCATTAAAACTGTATTTTGGATGGAAAATATGTTTTCGATTTTTAATAAATAATTAATTTTCACACATGCATGACTACTTTTTCTATTAGCTGATAATATATTCTTTCACTTTGATTTTGATAACGCCTTGATATGGAACAGAATAATCACAATCATGATAAAATAATTGACTCTTGGGTCTGGCCCCATCCCTAGGGACTTGATTTCTGAGAGATAACTTTGAAATGGCTGAGATCCCTACCCAATAACCATATACATTGTATATACATTTGGTAGTCATAAATAGATAAATACAGTCATGATATTATAGTTGACCGAACTGTCTGGCCCCACTCCTTGGAACATCATTCCTGAGCTATAACTTTTAAACAGTTGAGATCCCCACCCCATAACCATACGATCACAATCATTTTATTAATTTTGACTGTTGGGTTTGGCCTCCACCCTAGGGACTTCATTTTCTGGACCATAACGTTGAAATGGTTGAGATCCTGAGCCCAAAGCCATATATACCATTGCAGGGCATAAAGATCCAGTTGGGTGATACAGGCCCTCTTGATCTTTTGTTTATAATGTTTATATAGGAGTCAGCAGTGCTTCCTTGAAAATCGCCAAAACAAGTTTAGAGTAGGAACAAAAGATTAAGGTTAAGGTACAAAATGTAGGGTAATCAGAAAACCACTTTTTTTAGAGGGGGGGGGGGAGGAATGGCTGAACACATGTTAAGTAACACCTAAAAGTAGATATGATTGGCTGGAGATTCCCAATGTGTTACTTATAATTTCATATTTTGATAATTCTTTGGCATCAAAGACATCATATCTACCATTGTCATTAACAACCTTTTGATTATATCTTTCAGGTTGGCCTTGATGTTGGGTTGGACTGTAATTTGGCAGCCTGTTCAGGACAGAATTTATTATCATATTTTGAATTATCCAAAACCCCCGGAGTTAGATCCTAATCAAATAACTGATTTCATGAAACAACACAAGCAAAATTCTCAATGTGATTTGACAGAACTTCAGGAAAAGTATACCACACTTCAGGAAAGTTATAGCTCTCTGGAAGAAGATATGTTGACATTACAGAATACATTACACACAAATTATACAAAATTAAATGAAACACTAGCAAAGCATGAAAAACGAATCAGTAACACAAGTTCGTCATTGGAATCCATAGGTTCGAATGTCACTGACTTTGAAGGCAAGCTTCAGCTGCAGACGAAGCAGACGCACCGCCTACAGAGGGATGTGGACAGCAACATACTCAAACAGATCTCCGAAGGTATCAGTATCATCAGTTCACTCAGAGCACTAGACAACATATGTAGGTTTGCACTCAATCTGTCCGATCTTCCGTCCATCCCTAGAGTGTGTCCGGGGCATATCTTCTATACTACTTCATCTGAAGTAACTGGATTGGGTATACAAGTACATCTTGGGATTCTGGAGTGTCAGGTTCAAAAAGTAGATCACTACGACTAATGGTTTGACCTTTGACCTCAACCTTTGAGAAAGTTTGTCTGGGGCATACCTTCTTAATGTGTGTGACCCTGGCAGGCGCGTAGCCGCCTTTACACTGGTACACAGGTGAATCCACCAAGATTTCAAACAGTAAAGCAAAAACATTGTTTATTGTACCTTGTTGCACCCCCTTGTACCTCTACCAAAGAGCTGACCTTGACCCGCTCCTAAATGAATCAACTCCGAACAATAGTTAGCAATGCCCCTGCCTAGAGTCTAGGTGTATGTTCTGTAGCTTAATGCAATATAGGGCTGAATGTGCTTCTTCACATTTATCTCCTGAGCACCTTTACCACTTTCAATTTGTCAGTTGTCATATGTGTTAAACCATGAGGGCCAGCAACATGTACTCAGCTATAGGATGTGTAGAGTTACGATGCAGTGGAGCTTGTTGGCAAAGAGAGGATGAAATATGTGACCTTGACCAAATTCAAGGTCATCACAGCTCGACTTAATAAAACAAGTTGACACAGCCTCTACTTTACTTAACTAAGAATCCCTTAGTTTGTTTCTCAGCAGTTTTGTTCTAAATAGATGTTTTTTCTTTTGTTTAGAGATATGGAAATATCTGTCGGTCATCGTAGCCGTTGGTGAGATCGGCCTGTTCTTGTATGTGATCAAGTTGAAGTCTTTGCTAGGAAACAGGGGCAGACAACCCCAGGCACTGGTACAGGTAAGTGGGCTGTTTTAATAAACAAGAGGCCCAGAGGGCCTGCATCGCTCACCTGGATACCTAAGCAATCATGGCAAACTATTCTCCAAATGAGATCAAGGGAATATGCCAGACCCCAAGGCCAATCCTTGTAGCATAGCTATATTAGATTTTTCATGCCCAGCAATTTTATGTATGGTTATGGGGTGGGGATCTCAACTGTTTCCAAGCTTTGACTCAGAAACTAGGTCCCTAGAGTTGTGGCCAGACCCCAGGATCAATTCTAATATCGTGACTGCATTTGTCTCTTTTTGCCAAGCATTTGTATATATAGTTTTGGGGTGGGGATCTCAACCGTTTCAAAGTTATGACCCAGGGGCCAAGTCTGCAAGGGTGGGGCAGACCCTGGGATCAATTCTAATATCATGACTGCATTCGTCTCTTTATGCCCAACAATTGTATATATAGTTTTGGGGTGGGGATATTAACCATTTCAAAGTTATGACCCAGGGGTTAAGTCTCCAAGGGTGGGGCAGTCCCCAAGGCCAACCTGGAAGCATATGTGCAATCATCTCTTTATACTCAGCAATTGTATATATACGGTTATAGGGTGGGGCTCTCAACTGTTTCCAAGCTGTGACTAAGAAACTAGGTCCCTAGGGGTTCGGTCAGACCCCAGGGTCTATTCTGATATCATGATTGCATTCGTCTCTTTATGCCCAGCATTTGTATATATAGTTTTGGGGTGGGGATCTCAACCGTTTTAAAGTTATGGCCCAGGGACTATGTCTCCAAGGGTGGGGCCAGACCCTAGGGACATCCTGGAAGCAAATGTGCATTCTTCTCTTTATACTCAGCAATTGTATATATGGTTATATGGTGGGGATCTCAACCATTTCCAAGTAATACATTTTATTGGCCCCACCCCTTAGCCCGGGGGGTCAGCCCCACCATTTGTACAATTTTGAATCCCTGCCTCCCATGAATACTTCCGACCAAATATGATCAATATCCATGGCATAGTTCTGCAGAAGAAGTCATTTATAGCAATATAACCAAATTGCCCCCTTTTGGCCCCGCCCCTCAGCCCCCTGGGGGGTCAGCCCAACCGTTTGTACAATTTTGAATCTCCACCACCTAGAGATGCTTCCAGTCAAATAAGGTTGATATCCATCACTTAGTTCCAGAGAAGAAGTCACTTAAAGCAGTATAGCCAAATACCCTTTTTGGCCCTGCCCCTCAGCCCCCTGGGGGGTCAGCCACACCATTTGTACAATTTTAAATCCCTGCCTCCCAGGAATGCTTTTGATCAAATATGATTGATATCCAGTGCACAGTTCTACAGAAGAAGTCGTTTGTAGCAATATAGCCAAATGGCCCCCTTTTGGCCCCGCCCCTAAGCCCCCTGGGGAGTCAGCCCCACCGTTTGTACAATTTTTAATCACCATCACCTAGGGATGCTTCCAGTCAAATTTAGTTTAATTCCAACCAGTGGTTAAGACGAAGAAGTCGTTTAAAGAAATTGTTGACGTACGTACGTACGGACCGACGGACGGACGACGGACGCCACGGTATGGCATAAGCTCACCTTGGTCCTTCAGACAAGGTGAGCTAAAAATGCTTTGACAATTCTATTTAGCTCATCAATTATTTCCTGATATCAGAATATAAACTGCCTGGTATACATCTCAATCACGCCTCTGAAGATTAATACATTGTATATATTTACTCATAAGTTGTCATTCAGTTTCATTGAGGTTTGACTGAGGGTACCCCTATAATATAAATAGTTGTACATGTATATATACAAAACTGTTTCCATGTTTTTACTTTAAACTGGCCAAAGCGGTCAGTTAGCTTAGGTGCATCTGTATGTCAGTCAGTCACCCTACATACCTAGCTTCTTCTGAATTTACAATAGGCTTACGTACAGTCATGGTGTTTTCATAGTAACATGTAGTGGTGTTTATTTTTGGTTATCAAGTTTCTTAAAATAAATTACCATAACCCGTCTCAAGGTCACAGGTTAACAAATTCATTAAACCATTGAACAACTTCTTCAGAACAAAGAGATGGCCGAGGGTTATGACATTTGGTTTAGATGTACATTTATGTATGTTAGAGTGAAGAGCTATTGAGCTTGTTCATGAGTTTGAATATTGCATCACTTGACTGACTGGTCCCTTTGTCAATCTACATTGCCTGTATATAAAATAAAATGTTGATATTACATGAACATATTTCCAAACTGATGAATGTTATTGTCAGTTTGGGGTAACATTGTGATGTAAAGCAGTAAGAATGTTAATATGTCCTGTGTAATTATTTTGTAATATGTGTTTTTCACTGCCAGCAAACAGATACAGTGGACCGACAAGACACAAACCGAGATGGACATGACAATCAGCCCCGGTCTGTTTTGAATGGAGCCTTTAAAACATCCACCGACAACTCTGTGTGTGTTCTCAGCTTTAATGGAGGTTCTGCTCACACAAAGCATGTCAAATTGTCATGGTCATTCTTAGATAAAAAGGTCAAGGTTACTGATGTTGTGATACACGGAGAAGGGGAAATCATTAACATCCCTCCTTCCAAGGTAAATGTCTGTCAAGCATTTAACCAGTTGGAGGCCTGTGACACAGCTTTCAATTATAGCTTGAATTTACAGGTTACAGTTGTTGCCCTCTCAAAACATTGCTGTATGTTATTAGCTGTTATGTTATAATTGCCCTCTGAAAACATTGCTGTATTTTATTAGCTGTTATGTTATCATTGCCCTTTCAAAACATTGCTGTATTTCATTAGTTGTTATGCTATAATTGCCCTCTGAAAACATTGCTGTATTTTATTAGCTGTTATGTTATCATTGCCCTCTCAAAACATTGCTGTATTTTATTAGCTGTTATGTTATTATTGCCCTCTCAAAAACGTTGCTGTATTTCATTGGCTGTTATGTTATAATTGCCCTCTCAAAATGTTGCTGTATTTCATTGGCTGTTATGTTATCATTGCCCTCTCAAAACGTTGCTGTATTTTATTAGCTGTTATGTTATAGTTGCCCTCTCTAAACGTTTCTGTATTGTATTAGCTGTTATGTTATAATTGCCCTCTCAAAATATTGCTGTATTTCATTGGCTGTTATGTTATAATTCCCCTCTCAAAAACGTCGCTGTATTTCATTGACTGTTATGTTATTATTGCCCTCTCTAAACGTTGCTGTATTTTATTAGCTGTTATGTTATCATTGCCCTCTCTAAATGTTGCTGTATTTTATTAGCTGTTATGTTATAGTTGCCCTCTCAAAACATTGCTGTATTTTATTAGCTGTTATGTTAAAGTTGCCCTCCAAAAACTTTGCTGTATTTCATTATCTGTTATGTTATCAAAGAACATGTTCAATTCCTGAATTCTTATTAGTTGACACCAATATGATAATTCTCTATCCCAAGAACATGTGTTCCTTCCCATGGCCAGACACCAGTCTATAATCTGTACTCATCATGGGATCATTGCACACAACAGTACTGTGCATGTCTGAACTTTCCAATACTAAATAGTGAGTTCAGTTGAAATTTTAAAGAATTTCGGTCAAAATTAGTGAGATTTTTTCTCTGCATTAATGATAAAGTAATACGGCATTTAAAGAACTGACGTAATACTGCATATAACACAGTGTTATCTCTGAGTACGACCAGTGTTAAACGCTGTGTTTATGTTTACTTTCTCCTAAACAACTGTATGGATTGTTACAATTGTTGGGTTGAAAGGCAAGGTGATCATATATGGTAATTTAAATTGCCCGTTGTCTAGGATTCATTTCCTATCATCCAATCATCTTTAAAGACTTCATTCTTGTTATCACCCATATACTACTTTATACCACCACATTTTCAAACCTCACATGGAGGTCCCCCATGGAATATTTAATTTTGGGGTGAGATGGGAAAACCGAGATGGCCAACAGGCAGCCATCCTGAATTAGTTAATGTTTGTTGGCGCTATTTCTCAGAAATTACTGGAGGTATCTTTTAAAGAGAATTGAAGACTGTTCACATTATTTCTCAAAATGTTATGAAGGGACATTTCTTAAATTTGACATGAAGGTTTTTCATGGACCTGAGTATGCATATAAAAGTTTTTGGTCTGATTAGAATACTAAAACACAGACAGGTGGCCATCTTGACAGTTTGACAGAATTTTTTGCAGTTAAGATTATCAGCAATATTTATCAGAAGTTACTGGAGGGATAAAATTTCACATGAACGTTTCCCTTTTCCCTTGTTATGCATATATTTTATTTAACATAAGCCTTGCTTCAAATAGAGGGATTAGACATTCAGGAATCTCAAGGTAAACATTTCTCTGTGGATGAATGACTGCTAGCTTCCTGTTTGTAATCTTGGAATTTATGTCAACCAGATTTTATGTCTACTTTGTGGGTCCGAAATAATCCCTATGAATCATACATCAGGATGAAAAGGAAGGTTTTCAATTCTATTTTTTTTTTTTTCAAATGTGTTAATTATTTTACAGTATGATAACATGTTCTGTATCATGATGGGATTCGTTGAGACTTGTCTCAGTGTAAACTCTTTGATTTTGAAGATTGTTTTGGTGCATGTTGACTTCAACGCCCGCAACATAATCCTGGAGAACCCCGAACGTGAGATAGGGGAGTTGAGGAGGACAACAGTTCAGGCCTTGTGGAGGATGAATGGTAGGTCACTAACACAAACAACAGACTATTAACTCCCCTTGTATATTAAAAATAGCCCCCCTTGTTTTCCCAAAAATATTTCCTTCCACAGTATATGGCCTCAGACCACAATTAATTCTACAATATGTTACTACCAAAGTTTTTTTTTTTTTAAACTTTGTGCATGGTCTGGTTCCTATTTCATTTGTAGATCTATTCAAACTGAACCTACAGTGAGCTTGAAAGTACATCATGACCAGCATTTAAGAAAGATAATTTCATTTGAATGTCACTACCCTGCATGTATAGGGGAAAATAGCAAAAATCACAAACTATCAAGTTGTGCAAGCCTCATCACTCATGTGTACTGCTGCAAATACAAACTTGGAAACCATGTCAGACAAAATTTAATCACTAGAATAGATATTGTTGAACAATGCTATGAAAAAAACTGTACATATCTGTCATAGATCAGACAGGAAAAAATGTCTAATAACCCACCTGCAATGTCCTTATGCACTACATTTGTGTACAACGACCCGGACGACAGACGCTGCGCCATGGGACAAATTCTGCAGACAACCACTACAATATTGACAGCAAAATTCCGCCGTTTACCAATAGAGTAAATATTTGCTCAGTTTTGCCGCTCATATTTAATTGCTATGTGTGTTGTGTTGTTTACAGACATTTCTTATGATAAATATGTCCTCATCACAGAGGGGAAAAAAGAAAAAAATATTCTGAAGCGAAATTTTCCTGGTACACAGTATGTAGTCAAGATACAAGGAAATATATTTTTGTGTTACAGCCGATGTCATTCTGTTTTACTACTATGAGGAGAGGAACGCCAAGCCTCTGGGTGATCAAGATCTCTACAGCTCGGATCTAGTGTCAGTCAGAACTCAAACAGAGCTCAAACGTTTGGAGGGACAGAAACGTTTCATCAGCCTCAATGGTAAGCTGTCTGAAAGACAGAAACAACACCTGCGTGGAGTGGTACAGACAAGGATTGGCTGATTTCTCCACTGAAAGGGACTGATGAAACAGCTGCTGATAATATAAATTGTTCAATCTTTGACCTAAAACAGTGAACTATTAAAAATACTTCCGTTTGCTTATCCTTAATTGGATGTACAATATTGACTTCAACACAAGTCAGTAGTATAGCGACCTTTCAGTCAGACTGGCACTGATTTCTATGGTGTGGTTGTGGAGTATTTATTTGCTATATCTGTCCCTGGAATGAGGTATAGGTTCAAAATCCTAGGTATAGAAGAAAAGTCTGTAAATGTCTGAAAGCTGTATAAGAATTTAAGACTAAAAGAAAATAAACCAATCAAACATGTTTAGCATACCAAATTATGCACGAGTTTTTGTGCAGTAAAAAAATTATCCATTTTCCTGATGATCATTGTTTTCCCATTGTAATGTTACACACTTTGAATCAGGCGTTCGACCTTTCTGAACTCTTTTTCTTGCCTTGGCTTAATAGAATATATATATAACTCCTGTGTGATGTATACACAAAAATCTCAACCTTGGTAAAAAAAAAAAAATATAGCACAAATGCTGAAGTTCAAAAATCTTCCTGATGGGGTTGACTTTTCTGTGTCTGTCTCACACAGAAGTGATTGAATATTTTCATCCCACATTTTCTTTCTGTAAAAAAAGTCATAAACACACTCACCTTGCCATCATCACAGAAAAATGAAATGTGTAATAAAAAATAGATGGCGTTACCCTGGTAACAGGATATAAAGTAATGACATGATGGTGACATGTCAGAGTAACAGCATGTGTGATCCATCATTCTCTGTGTATCTTCTCTGTAGCAACAATAGTAATGTACAACAGAGTTAAGAAGGGTTAAAAGATCAGTTCCTAAAGAATTGATCAGTGTTATAACACTATTTCTCATCAGATTATGATCATGAGGACACCTCAGAATGTTTATGCCTATTTTCAGAAGAGTTATGGCCCTTGATTTTCTTGCCTTTTCACCTACAATCACAATAGGTGACTGGTACCAATTCTGGTTGTTTTGCAGTAATTGGCTCCTGTGAGGAGAATTATTTGCAATGCCTTGTTATTCTTCCTTTCTTTTTAATTTGTTTTTGTTGGTTGTACATGTATTTATATAAAGTTCAGAACCTCTTTTCTATGCTAGAAGAAATAATCATAATTCTAAATATTTTGAAATAATGAAATATTGCTGAAAGTAAACAGTAAATTTGGCATCAAATCATGTAAATGTTACTAATCTTCCTTATAACATTGCTGTCAATATTGTAGTGTTTGTCTGCAGAATTTCTTGTAAGAATGTTGTGATCAAAACATCTGACCGAAGTAAGACATTGGTTCAGCAAGTGTTCGGTGATCTGTGTCGTTCATGCTCACGTAATTTAACAATAAGTTTAAAAAGTTTTGTATTAATAATAAATTACTTGTTTGTTCTCATGATATTGGCAGCTGGTAATTTGTATTTCCTTTAATATTTTTAAGAATATAATCATTTTGAACTTGTAGTCAGAAAGGTTTTATGTTTGTCAGTATACTACCTGTGACTAAGAATTCATAATGTAAAGTATTTATAATGTGAAGGATTTATAATGTGAAGGATTTTATAATGTAAAGGAATTATAATGTAAAGTATTTATAATGTAAAGGATTTATAATGTAAAGTATTTATAATGTGAAGGATTTATAATGTAAAGGATTTATAATGTGAAGGATTTATAATGTAAAGTATTTATAATGTAAAGTATGGATTTATAATGTGAAGGATTTATAATGTGAAGGATTTATAATGTGAAGTATTTATAATGTGAAGTATTTATAATGTGAAGTATTTATAATGTAAAGGATTTATAATGTAAAGGATTTATAATGTAAAGGATTTATAATGTGAAGTATTTATAATGTGAAGAATTTATAATGTAAAGGATTTATAATGTGAAGGATTTATAATGTGAAGGATTTATAATGTGAATTTTTAATGTTAAGAACTGATATAATGTTAAGAACTGATAATGTAAAGGATTTATAATGTGAAGAATTGATAATGTGATAATGCTTTTCTACAGATTGTAATTAAGAAATGTGCCTGTGTCCTGGATTGATTTGAATTGTCAGGTGTAAGGGAGGCTACTGCCATACTGAAATCTTAATATAGTTTGGTTTGGTTTACAGGGTTAAACTTCCATGTGTGTAATGTATGTGTGCTGGAGACAGAATGATGGTGTTTTTCAATATTACTTACCTGTTTATTGCTTGACATTCATATTAGTAGCAAATGCATTACAAAAAAAAATATAAAAAAAATGGTGTGAGGTGACAACGTTCTCTGATATATTGTGAAATCATAAATTATTGTGGGACATTAAATTTCGTTGATTTCGTGGATAACAAAAATCCACAAAATTAAGTCCCCACAAAAACATGCATTTGGTATGATATAGGTAGGGGGAAATCAGCGAAATATAATGTCCTTGAAACAACAGGCTTGTATATGAAAACCACGCAATTTTAACCCCACGAAAATAAATGATTCTACAGTAAATATTGATTGTAACAAAGATAATACACACCACAAAGTAAATACCTACCAGCTGGTTACTGATGTTTAAGTTTGATTTATTTCAGTGAATCTCTATGTACCAATAATTTTTTGCAGTTAAGATGTGAATTGAAACAATAAAATCTTTCATCTTTGCTAAAACTTGCATATTTTATTTTTAGATTTTTTGGCTTTGTGTTGTCAAACTTTTATCCTGTGAGTGTGTTGGTATTGCAATATTATATAGAGGGTTAGTATATAAAAAAACGAACGTATAGTACATGTATATGGAGCCCTAAGGTGCATCATAGAATATGTTTGTTGCCAACTGTGTTCATACTACCGTATACGCCATCAAAATGCAGGTCAATCCTTATATTGATAAATGATATACATGTACTAAGAAAAAATATTTGAAGTGGGTTGCTGCGATGGTAACTTTATCCTGTGAGTGTGCTGGTATTGCAACATTATATAGAGGGTTAGTACAATGTATATACAAAAAACTCGGGAGTTGAAAGATTGTAGCCAAAAATATATATTTACACCTTATATATATTTTCTTCAACTTAGTAAACTCTGACTGTGTATAAATTAGTGTATACACAATGAAAAAAAGGCTCAGAGAATTGATATATGTTTCAAATATGATAACTGTTCGATGACGGCCATTATTTGGTTCCTTCAACATCTAGAAACATGGAACATATTTGGGATCCATTATGTCTGATTATACAACAAAGGGATGCTGGCAAACTTCTTATTCCATGGTGGTAAACAATGGCGGCTTCGTTTTGCGACGTTTTACATGGTCACTACCAGAGCAGGATGTCAATGCTAAATTTACCCATATGTCAATGTATTTTCCTAGCAATTACAGCTACAGTAGTTACCATCGTAGCAACCCACTTCGAAGGCCTTTTCTTAGTACATGTATATCATTTATAAATGTAAGGGTTGACCTGCATTTTGACGGCGTATACGGTAGTAAGTTTATGGAGCGCTAACGTGCATCATAGAATATGTTCATTGCCAACTGCGTTCATACTACCGTATACGACGTCAAATTGCTGAAGTCGACAATCTAGACACATATTAATATCTGAATAACCAAAATGCCCAGGATGTAGATATTTGGAAGAGCAACCAATTTTGTTCAAATTAATGACCTTCACCCATATTCAAGGTCACAGGGGCCAGTCGTTTAAAAAACATTTAAACGACTTCTCTTGAATAAAGAAAAGGACCAGGATGATGGAATTTGGTCTGAAGCTTGCTAGGATGACGGACTACGAAGTTTGTTCACATACATGACCTTTACTCATATTCAAAGTCATAGGGGTCAAATATATTTTAAAAAAAGTTTGAACATCTTGTTCCGGCTAACTAAATTGTGCAGGGTGATGAAATTTGGCCAGAAGCATGCAGGGACGCGAGGCTACCAAGTTCGTAAAAATGAATGCCCATTAATTATATTCAATGTCACAGGGGTCAAATATGTTCAAAATCTTAAAACGACATATTCTGAATAACCATGAGGCACAGAATGGTTATATTTGGCCAGTAGCATACTAGGATGAAGGGTTACCAATATTGTTCAAATGAATGACCTTGACTGCTAGTCAAGGTCACATGGTTCAAATATGTTTGAAATTTTGAAACAACTTCTTCAGAATACCGAAAAGTCTCAGAATGTTGATATTTGGCCAGTTAGCATGCTTGGAGGAGGGGCTATCAACCTTTGTTTTATTATAATGACCTTGACCCACTTTCAAGGTCACATTTGGTTAAAATATGTATTATCCTTTAAATGACCTAATCTTGAAAAACAAAAGGGTTAGAGTGGTGATATTTGGCAATTTGCATTCGTAGATGAAGGGCTATAAAGCTTGTTCAACATTATGACCTTATTCTATTTCAAGGTCACAGGTTTCAAATGTTTTAAAATCTTTTAACAGGTTCTTTTGAATGATTTAAAGTCGTGAATAACGATATTTTGCATGTAGTTTCATTTTAGATTTCTTTTAAGGTTACAAGTGTGAGAATAATACCAGGTTAGCGATGCTGGCCCATTGGGCCTCTTGTTCAATAACTTCATCCTCCTCCTGAAAAGTTCGCCACTGTCACTGTTGTCAGTATAATATGACCAGGTGGAATGATGTACATGGTATATTAGTGAGTCAGCACTCTATAGTTGGTATTAAATGTACGCTATCACAACGAGGCATAAGCTCCACCATTTACTGCCTCCAGCACACACATACACAAATTAACTTAGCTGTCAATAGGACATTGCTAGGATATCGCTATTTCGCAGGAAGTTCTGGAAGGATCTTTCTCAATTTTTAGTTCACCTGCCTGAAGGGCAAGTGAGCTTAGGTCATGGTGCGGCGTCTGTCGTCCGTCAACTTTTCCTTTAAACAACTACTTCTGAAAAAAGAACAGGCCTAGAGTCATGATATTTGGCTGAAAGCTTTGTCAACACTACAAACGACTTCTTCTGAGAACTGAAAGGTATAGAATGTTCATATTTGGCTGGTAGCTTTCTGGGATAGATTCCGACAAATTTTGAGAATGAAAAAGGCCTTGACCTACGTTCAATGAAAGGTCATAGAGGTCAAATATGTGAAACGATTCAAATGACTTCTTCTGAAAAACTGAAAGGTGTAGAATCTTCATATTTGGCTGTTTGGCTTCCTGGGATAGAGCCCGACAAAGTTTGAGTATTAAAATGACCTTGACATACTTCCAAGGTATCGGGGTCAAATGTGTCAAACACTTCAAATGACTTCTTCTGAAGAACTTAAAGGTATAAAATCTTCATATTTGGTTGGTGGTTTCCTGTGATAAAGCCCGAAAAAGTGTTAAAAAACTGGCCTCGACCTACTTACAAGGTCACAGGGGTCAAATATGTCAAACAATTAAACGACTTCTTCTGAATAACCTTATAGCAAAGTTTTATAATATTTAGCTGGTAGCTTCCTTGGATGGCCCCTGACAAAGTTTAAAAATGAAAATAACCTAGATCTCCTTATAAGGTCACAGGGGTCTGATATGTCAAACGACTTCTTAAGAAGAACCAAAAAGCATATAGTCATAGTTTGCGAGTGAAATATTTGTAGTACAGGATTATATTTAATGAGAATATTTTGCTATGACTGATTAAATATTCAGGTGAGCGATACAGGCCATCTGGGCCTCTTGTTAGCTCACCTGCCCGAAGGGCAAGTGAACTTATGTCGTGGTCCGTNCCGACAAAGTTTGAGAATGAAAATGACCTTGACCTTCTTTAAAGGTATCGGGGTCAAATGTGTCAAACACTTCAAACAACTTCTCCTTAAGAACTAAAAGGTATAAAATCTTCATATTTGGTTGGTGGTTTCCTGGGATAGAGCCCGACAAAGTTTGAGAATTAAAATGACCTTTACCTACTTTCAAGGTATCGGGGTCAAATGTGTCAAACACTTCAAACGACTTCTCCTTAGAACTAAAAGGTATAAAATCTTCATATTTGGTTGGTGGTTTCCTGGGATAGAGCCCGACAAAGTTTGAGAATGAAAATGACCTTGACCTACTTTCAAGGTCTCAGGGGCCAAATGTGTCAAACACTTCAAGCGATCTTCTGAAAAACTGAAAGGTGTAGAATCTTCATAGTTAGCTGGTTGTTTCCTGGGATAGAGCCCGGCAAAGTTTGAGAATGAAAATGACCTTGACATACTTCTAAGGTATCAGGAATCAAATGTGTCTAACACTTCAAATGACTTCTTCTGAAGAACTGAAAGGTATAGAATCTTCATATTTGGCTGGTGGCTTCCTGTGATAAAGCCCGAAAAAGTGTTAAAAAACTGGCCTCGACCTACTTACAAGGCCACAGGGGTCAAATATGTCAAACAATTAAACGACTTCTTTTGACTAAGTACATTTAATTGTTCAGTTTAACAGGTAAAGTACATTTACTTGTTCAGTTAAACAGATATAGTACCTTTTACTTGTTCGATTAAATATGAAAAGTACCTTCACTTGTTCGGTTAAACAGGTAAAGTACCTTTAGTTGTACGGTTAAACAGGTCAACTACCTTCACTTGTTCGGTTAAACAGGTAAAGTACATTTACTTGTTTGGTTAAACATAAAGTAGCTTCACTTGTTCGATTAATCAGGAAAGGTACATTCACATGTTCAGTAAACGGTAAAGTACATTTACTTGTTCTGTTAAACAGGTAAAGAACATTTACTTGTTCTGTTAAACCGGTCAAGTACATTTTTTACTTGTTCAATTAAACAGGTAAAGTACATTTAATTTTTCAGTTAAACAGGTATAGTACTTTTACTTGTTTGGTTAAATAGGTAAAGCACCTTTTACTTGTTCGGTTAAACATAAAAAGTACATTTACTTGTTCGGTTAAACAGATAAAGTATCTTTACTTGTTCGGTTAAACAGATAAGTACCTTCACTTGTTCGGTTAAACATGAAAAGTACCTTCACTCGTTTGGTTAAACAGGTAAAGTACATTTATTTGTTCTATTAAACAGGTAAAGTACCTTCACTTGTTTGGTTAAACAGGTAAAGTACCATCACTTATTCGGTTTAACAGGTATAGTACCTTCACTTGTTCGGTTAATCAGGAAAGGTACATTCACTTGTTTAGTTAAACAGGTAAAGTACCTTTACTTGTTTGGTTAAACAGGTTTAGTACATTTACTTGTTCGGTTAAACATAAAGTACCTTCACTTGTTCGGTTAATCAGGAAAGTACATTCACTTGTTTGGTAAAACAGGTAAAGTACATTTACTTGTTCGGTTAAACAGGTTAAGTACCTTTACTATTCGGTTAAACAGATAAGTACCTTCACTTGTTCGGTTAAACATGAAAAGTATCTTCACTCGTTTGGTTAAACAGGTAAAGTACCTTCACTTATTCGGTTTAACAGTTATAGTACCTTCACTTGTTCGGTTAATCAGGAAAGGTACATTCACTTGTTTAGTTAAACAGGTAAAGTACCTTCAGTTGTTCGGTTAAACAGGTTTAGTACATTTACTTGTTCGGTTAAACATAAAGTGTCTTCACTTGTTCGGTTAATCAGGAAAGTACATTCACTTGTTTGGTAAAACAGGTAAAGTACATTCACTTGTTTGGTAAAACAGGTAAAGTACATTTACTTGTTCGGTTACACAGGTTAAGTACCTTTACTATTCGGTTAAACAGATAAGTACCTTCACTTGTT
>NW_018408594.1:10494-11681 GCF_002113885.1 Mizuhopecten yessoensis | reverse complement strand
CACCCTATCTCTCGGTAGGCTGGATACCAGTAAAGATGGTACATACACATGTACCGCCCGGGGCGGAACCAGAACCAGAACCGTGGCCATCAATGTCACAACGTCATGTAATAGTCATTCTCGATTTATACATACTGTGTTCCTTTCTATCTTTTAGTAAAAAAAAATACCAAACATTTTGTATTTCACTTTGAGTTTAACATGCTTTTCGATTTTCTGTATCGAGGAGCAGTAACAGAGTTCCAAACTGGAAGGCTTTCTTGAAAACAACAAACAAAATAGCCACAATGTTGAAGTGTTTCATTTCTGTTTAGCCCTATTTCACTTATATTGTAGCAACATTATCCATATATGTTTGATGTTTTGTCTTGAGATCCGCGAAACCAAAATTGTTTTCAAGTTTTAAGTGAAATTATGAAATATCCAGGAAGAGACTGCATTCTATAGATATGACTTTATTTCCATGTGAATGATGGCTTCAATCGTGGTTCATTCAAGACAAAATGAGTTCTTGCATAGGAACTGGCTATGTACCATGAATTTAGGATGTTTTACCTGAAGTCGACTGATTATCATCTTTCATGTCAGGGCCTGTACAACACATTCACACTCCATTGACTTGACTTCACAATTTACGACGTCACGTCATTGTCCATATTATGACGTTACAATCAATTACTGAATGGCACAGCCAATGAAAAACGTTCAAGGGTATATTACACTAGTGACATATGGAAAAATATTGCACAGGCAATTCACTGGATAACAGGCCGATTATGTGATAAACAAAACATTTACTCTAACAACCCTTACTCGGTAATCTAAAAGCTGCATAATGTCAAAGTTACTAGCTTGCAAATAATGAATTTATTACATTTATAAATTATCAAATTACATTACACGCAACACTATGCCTGGACAAAAAATTCCATGGATAAAGAAAGAAACAGATAAGGTACATTTACTTGTTCGGTTAAAAAGGTAATGTACCTTCACTTGTTCTGTAAAACAGGTAGAGTACATTTACATGTTCGGTTAAAAAGGTCAAGTACCTTTACTTGTTCGGTTAAACAGGTAAAGTATGCTCACTTGTTCGGTAAAACAGGTAAAGTACATTTACTTGTTCGGTTAAACAGCGAAAGTACCTTCATTTGTTCTGTAAAACAAGTAGAGTAGCTGCACTCTAA